>NC_054749.1:34257999-34340499 GCF_018143015.1 Lytechinus variegatus
GAACTCTAATAACTTTCTTACCCTTTGACTGATTTTCCTCAAACCTTCACCAATATTGTTTACTATTTTTTCTGCTATTTTCACAACAAAGTTTTCTTCAGGGTGAACTTCTCCTTTAAGACCGGAGCAAATGTGGGAGGAGCAAATGTCGTGTCACCGATGCGGGCAGACGAGATGCGATCTTTTTTAATCTATAGTTCAGTGTATATATCGCTATAGCACAAAGAAAATTGAAGACAGGTCGAATTTGGTTAAGGCATATAAATATTAAACGTTCTTTACAGTTAACAGATAATGCACTTTCAGTTTGTCTTTCAATTAATTTTCCTTCTATTTGTTAAACATCTTCGACCCACATCGTCTACGTAAACTTTATTGTGAAACTAAAGGGCATAGGTTAGATTTCTAGAGGAACAAACACAGAATTTATAAAATAAATCATATGGTGAAATAAGATTACAAAAATCGATTTCAAAGTTCATTTGTCGACTTAAAGAAATTACTTTTGTGTACGTCTGGACAGAAATATGCCCTCTGGGTATGAGACGTGAAATATCACAGTGATCGCTTGCTGGGATTGATGGAGGTCTAGAAAGTTTAATTTCCCAGATTGCGTTCCAAGTTATACCCCTTTGGCAAAATGGAAGTATCTGATCTCAAACCTGCTGGAAATTAAATTGCAAACAATACTGACTTCCTTCCCAATCCTTAAGAATTCATAAGAGACGGAATTATTGGGTAGCTTTCTACGATCCCTCATACGCCCACCGGTGTGTCACTCGTCAGTCCAAGGTACCGCGTTTAAAAGACTTCTGAGGCCACGATGGGGGTTCTAAAGCATCTGTGGTTTGGCGTACTTTCGTTTAAAGCAAGTACTCTAGGCTGAAAATAATAGGATATTAACAGAAGAGGGAAAATCTGACTAAAAGCACTGACAATTTCATTAAAATAGGACAAAAAAGGGTATTACATTCTAATTATTGAATTATTTCGGTATTAAAACAGCTCTATATCCGTGTCCACATAAATATACAATGAGCAAGCTGATCATGTCATATCCCAACTTAATTTTGTGTATTTTATCATAGAGATTATACATTTTTTCGACCAGGAATGAAAAAATATTAGATTTACGACTGACTTTATGCGTAAGATATTCATTGCTGCAAATTATTGTGTTACAAAGGGAGACATATCATACACTTATGAACTGTATGAAAACCTCAATAATTATGAATTCTTGTACACCCTAAAAACTGAAGTGCTAATTTAGCACTTAATGGGCTTGTATAGTGACTACACTTTGAGTGCTGATTTTATAGTTCAAATTTTAATGACTAAATCAGCACTCAAAGTGCAGTCACTATACAAGCACTTCATTTTTTTATAGTGTAATAGCGGAAGGTAGTGTCACACCTTGGCGTTTTAGACAGCGTATGCCCGACGTGTCAAAATTTCTCTAAACGTCGGCATACGCTGAACTTTGATTTTTTTTCAACTCTGGGCGTATACTTAGCGTATTCATAACGAGTTGGACGTATACATAACGTATTAGTAACTTATATCGAACGTTTCGTTAACTTATAAGTAACGTATTCCAACGAATGCTTAGCGTATTGCTGGCGTACACAACTTATGCCCTACGATAGCCTAACTTACGCATAGCGCGCGGCAGCGTATTGCTGACGAACACGTGTCGAAGCCTATAAAAAGGCTGCCGCTCGACTATTCAAATCATAACCGCACGATACATCACCTATCAACACCGCCGCCATGCCGAAGAAAACTCCTGTGAACCTTACCTTTATAATTCCTATAAACATGATAAACGTTGTCAATACGCCATTATACGGTAGCTGTAAGTTATAAACACGTTCAGTAAGTTTTGTGGTCGTCCGGAGCACGTCTTCATACGTCAATATACGTTGGAGTTAAGTTACACATACGTTCAAAGCACGTTACTCATAGGTTAGAAGAAGTTTTAGGATACGCTGGACATTATCTCGACGTACATCGACTTATGAATAACTTACGAGTAACGTGTGTCAACGTGTATCAACGATCGCGTAAATTGCCTACAACTTATGGCCCGCGTATGCGGGACGTATGAGCCATACGCTGGCATACGTCGAAAAATTTTGTGCTTGCACAAAATTTTTCGACGACCTCGCCGTATGACGACGTATACCAGCGTGTTTTAGCGTACTCTCAACGTATGCAAATCTTACCCGTAACGTATTCGACGTACGCCAGCGTATTCGCCAAATTCCTCATACGTCGGACATACGCTGTCTAAAACGCCAAGGTGTGACAGCGCCTTAAGAAGTAAAGTTGTGACATGAAATCATCAGCCAATCTAGTGAACATTCTTGACGGCGTGCATAATAACTTTTTCACAAAATATTGCTAAACTTTAAAATTAATTTTTTTCCTTATTTCTTATCAGATTTTGATAAGATTGTCAGTGTTTTGCTCATTGAATTTTACTCTTTCCATTTAGATACGATTTTTTCCGTCCCGGCGTATCCCTTTAATTGCCTATACTGAAACGCAGTCCTGAAAACATTCATATAAAACGCAAGAAAGACGCAGTGAAACGGGGTTTTTCTCTGCGGTTTATTGAGAATTGTAAACGAAAAGAATTAGACAGCATCTTAACAAATCAATACGTGTTGAGTGTGAGTGTTCGCTTTATAATGGTAAGTAAAGCTCACGGAAATTACATAGCATAGTCACACCATGATCACACCAACGAATCCACACTGATTGACACTTTGAATGGAGTATCATCGTTCGATTCGGAGTCGGTTTCATGTGCACAACTGCGATATATAAATCAAAAGTGAGTGTTATTTGTGACCTGTTTTGTGCTAAATGAGATATTTTTCAGCCCCCCAAAATAAACTCCTCAAAAGAAGTTTGGAAATCCGACTGATGATCCATCTTTGGTTTTAGTGAGTATTAATGTGTGATTGATACAAATAAATGATCATTTAATTTTCTTTAAACTGACACCCTACATGGTATAATTATGGTTTACATGGAGGTGCAGTGCCTTGAAATGTGGGGCAAGGTCAAGATTCAAAAGTTGCAAAATGACACAATATTGAAAGTCACTGATCTACTTCAGTGGTGATGAGTGAGTTCCTCAGCGGTTTCTTTCGTTTTCATGCACCTTAACATTATCTTTAACATGGAATCAGACACACCTCTGCACAAGCAAACTAACAGACATGGGTATTTCAAACCACCATTTAAACCATGTTATCTCACAGAACCATCACTATATACATAAACCACAGTAAAACATAAAAAATGAAGAAGCAGGGGCTTGATTTGAATGGATTTTCATCTTTTATTGACACAGATAAAATAATCATGTTCTGTGTTATACCCTTCATGACCATTTCTGCTCGTTTTGCAGCTCATTTCATTTCATACCTCATCCAACACTTGAATCCTGCTCTTTTCGTAATGGCATATCATTTCAAAGAGAATTAAATGATCTGTTGAATTATCTCAAATGTGCTTTGTGTATACTTGGAGTTGGGAAAAAATTAAGGGCCAAACTCAGATTTCCAAACTCAGTTTTTGAAATGTTTATATTAGCAACAGTGGCGGATCCAGGATTTCCAAAGGAGGAGGGGCACATTTTCCCGAGGAATCCATTTGATAGACAATAATATAGATTACCGGCGGACATTTTGTAGTCGCCCTCATTTTCGTACAGAACGGGATGGGGGAAGTTTATCGACCTGACAAGCTTCCATAGTGAGAACAAGGGGAGAAAGTTAAATTTGTAACTTTATCTGCAGATCATGTCGAAATCACGAAAGTCGATTTTTTTTTATTTCCTCGCTCTGTTGGCTCGTTTGCCCCACGCCATGTTTGGACTTCTCAAAATGATTGACTCAATTACGTTACTGGCCTTGCATATCTTACGAACAGCTTTATCGTGTTCATAAGGCATCCATCTCAGTCTGTGTATGTTTTCGAACTGCGTTTATACATTGTATATTTCAAACTAGTCAGAGAAAATATTTAAAAAAATTCAACCCAGGATTGTGACTGAATCCCCTCCTAGATCACACCTTATTGCACATTCTTAATAATTATGGTATACGAATATTGCTTTTCAATAATTCTTATTTGAATTCAGTTTCAGATTAACGCTAATTTTGAGAGGTACATGCAGTCAAATTGCCCAATAAAGTTTTGATGCGATTATGAAGAAAAATTGTGTTAGTGGTGTTTATTCTGTCTTTTAATATGTTTATCTCAACCCAGACAAAATACACGAGAGGCGAGTAGATGCAGTTTCCGTGGAGTTTAATAAATTGTTTCTGAAAAGCATCTTCCAAATGATGTATACCGAAATGTAAAATGATGTGGCATCAAATAAAGCCAAAATAATATAATGCAAGAATTAAAACATAATAATACATGTATAAACGTAAAGCCTCCTGAGATGTGTCATATGCGAAAAAATATAAGTTATTAAACCAATCTCCTCAATTGAAAATTAAAACAGTCCATCCACATTCATGACAAAGACACCAGTTTGTCATGTTGGCCAAATGTGGGAAACGTAAAAATCCATCTGCAAAGCTACGAGGCAAAGATTCCCGTTTGCAACACGAGCTTATGCAGGAAAACTTTTAAAACAGAAACTAGTGCTCAGAAGCCCCACCAACGGCCCCGAACTAGAATGTGAACGAGGCAACGTTAATGTTCGGTCCGAAATGGAATTCGCTGGTAACACTTCCACTTTAAAGACACATAACCGATCAAATAAAACCTAGATCCTTACTGGATCTTGTAGTCTTATTTTCTATATGCCCAGTATAATTATTAATCATTCTCTTGCACACTGCACAATATTCATGCATTTTATCTCTTTTTTTTCAAAATTCTGCAGTAAAATCAAACGTAAAAATTGCAAACGACCAATTTAATTTAACATTGAAAATGATATTAAAGCCCTACACTTCCTACTTACTTCAAACATGTGTTGAAGCTGCTTGGTTATACAGTAGAAATCAAGTTGTCATGAATTTTACCATTAAAACAATAAGGGTAAATTTCTGACCATTTGCTGCAAAACTTTCCACCGTAACATTGTTTGAATTCAGGGGCTCTTGCAATATTTTTACGGTTTAATTGGGTCTTTCGTAAAATTAATGTTAAGTTATTGTTAATGTAAAATTGGGTCGGAAAATGTCCCCGTAAAAATTACGGCATTTTTTTACGGTGTATGTTTGTTTCTCCCTTAAAATGTTGTTCACAATGTCCCACATAAGTTCACGATCGACCAACAATATGAGATCCCATTATGGTTTAAAATTCATCTTGATGTTCTTGAGGGGAAAAAATACGACTCCATTCCCCAAAATATTGTGGATCTTTAGTATGGTAAAGTTTTACATATTAACAGAGATTACAATTTTATTTGAATTCAACTTAACTTGACTATAAGAATTTGATTACAGTATATGGATTATGAAAGTTGATAGTTGATTGCCATATTCCAAGTATTCCTAAAGAGAAGTAGTAGTAGTAGAAGTAGTATTAGTAGTAGTAGTAGTAGTAGTAGTAGTAGTAGTAGTAGTAGTAGTAGTAGTAGTAGTATTAGTAGTAGTAGTAGTAGTAGTGGTAGTAGTATATAGTAGTAGTAGTAGTAGTAGTAGTAGTAGTAGTAGTAGTAGTAGTAGTAGTAGTAGTAGTAGAAGTAGTAGTAGTAGTAGTAGTAGTAGTAGTAGTAGTAGTAGTAGTAGTAGTAGTAGTAGTAGTAGTAGTAGTAGTAGTAGTAGTAGTTGTTGTTGTTGTTGTTGTTGTTGTTGCTTTAATTGTCGTATGAGTTAGTAGCAGTATAATAGTAGAAGTATAACATCAACAGGGTTAGTCTAGTGCTAGATGTTATAGCTTGCATACACAGTACGATGTGTTACCTTCACCTTCTTGTTTTCCATCTTGTAAACAATTCTCATGGATTAAGATATGCAATCTTCTAAGGGATTAACTCGTACTGCGAAAAAAAAATCTGTTATCGGTTGAAAACCGCCAAATATTTTCATAACCTATGAATAATGGATGGAGGGCTTTATGCTACATATAAATTGCTTTATCTCCATGGTAACAGGGAGTAACTGACGAAAGAGAAGAAATCTGGAATAAAATGAAAATATGCAGGGGCGACAGTATGGAGTTTTGACAGGGGATAAGGAGACACATCGGCGGCGGAAAAAAATAGTTTGAAAAATCATCGAGCCATCTTTACATTACTTCCATTGCAGTTCTTCGAAATTCAAAAAAATGTACTGATCTTCCATAGCTTAATCATTACTATAAAAAAAACGATTTTAATACCCCCCCCTCCTTGAATGCAAAATATAAAGCATATTTGAAATCTGGATGTAATGCCAGCTAATATGCCTTACAAGGCTTCACTCTATATACAATGCCCGAATGCATAACGTTTTGTGGGTTTAACATGCCAAGGTTTAGCGTTGAAAAATAATTTTCTTGCTCGGTCGCTGCGCTCACCAGTATATTGTTACGATACTGCATTATTCCTCGTGCTTCAACATCAATTTCTTCATCGCCATCTTATGTGAACTATAAGGAACCTTCGTCGACCAACTTGGATTACACATCGAACTATTCAAGATATGTAGGATGTTTTGTTTTTGTTCATTGATCTATTTCCTGTAAAAAGAAAAGGAAATCAACTGGGTATTTTTTAGCCTAAAAAAGTTCTCGTAATTTAACGGGGATTTTTGTGATCGAGGCGGTTGATATGTCTGTGAAGACGCATCCATGGGTTGAAAATAAACGGTTCATTAAAACAGCTTGATGGTCTCGATGAGAACTGAGAATTCCTCTCTAAAAAATAACTGCAAATAGTTCATTGATGGTGTGCAAATAATTTCACAGAAGATTAGTGTTGTATTCCAATTGGATATAAACTATGCTCTGACATAAAGTCTGGTGTGAAACTCTGAGTTCTGATCTGATATGATGATGTCCTTGAAGAAACTGCCAGCTTATAAACAAATGTTCACTATTCTGTGAGCGTCTAATATTGTCTTTAAACATAACATCCTTCTTTCTAGAATAGTCAACTTTTAGAAGACTCTTGAATGACCTCAGTGAAATTAACAATGTAAATAACAGCTAATCATATTGTCCTTTTCACTGCCACTAGGAGTCAATTGTCTATCTTAGTACATTCCAGAAATAACAAAGATTGCTCTATCTCACTGAATAGACATGCCTAACAAAGCTTTACTGAGCCATTATGGAATATTCTTAATCATTATGCTATGAATATCCTTAAAGAGGAAATCACTAAATAAATGAATTTAATCGCTCTTACAATTCTACTTATATGTAACAATATAAATACCCACATCACTGATTTTTGTAATTTCATAAATTGGATTATACACAGTTGATGAAAATGATAAATGTCCTTACAAGTCCATTCCTGTATGATTCGTTTAGGGGTATTCCGTACACATCGGCAACGCCACCTGTCTCTAGTTCGAAGGTGGGCCTGAAAAGAATCAGCTTGCGGCACAATGAGCTGACATTACATGCAGATTCTAAAATTAGTTTAGATACTCTATCATAAGCCGCATCCATATTCTACCTAAGCCACGTACTTGTGGGAGAAGAATTGTCTGCATTCTCTTCATGCTCTTTGCTGGGGTTCCAGGATCTCCAAGGAAGACGCATGCCATGACAATCCCTCACTGTTTGAAACATGAAGTTTTTTTGTATTATTACAAAGAGCATTTAACAACTCCGTATTTTTCAAATATTACTGTATTAGATAAACTATGTATATAGATTACATTGTAAATCATAATGAATGATTATGATGATTGTGACGATGGCCTTTGATGTTTTCAACTATCAAATATCACAATGTGAATCAAACCTAAGGCAACTTTAGCCAACATTAAATCAACCATACATGTATATTACAAAATTAGAGTGATATAAAGAGAGTGAAAAGGGGAATTGAGAGAGAGGGCGGTTGTCACCAAGAGTATATAGATAGGGGACTTATGGGACATGACCCACTCCATCCCCTTCCCCCACCCAAAAAAATTAATGATAATATGAAAATAAATGAATGAATAAATAAATACCAACAATAATGATTATACTAACATGAAGCTAAAGATATGAATAAAAAATAGAGGAAAACAAAATTCCACAGCAACGAAAAAAAACAGGGATAAAATAAAAAAAAGAAGACGGATAAAGGATTTGATATTATATTGTTTTCTATAATATTATTTTTTATTTTTTTAAAGTTTTTTTATATGTCAATAAATACTTGCTCACTTCGCTAGCTCGCTACTGTTTACATATTTTACACCCCATGCAATGTGTTTGGTCTCCCAAAAATCGATGGCTTGATGGCTTGTTGCTACTGGGTGTAATTATCTTCATTGATATTTCAGAGTTCTTTGCAAATCTATACCAAACGTGAAAACAAATCTATGTATACACATTTTCTCACTGCTACAGCTCCACATTTATCGCTGTATGTCTGTCTGTCTCTCCCCCCCCTCCCCCCTCTCTCTCCTTTTTGTATTTGAAAGAAAAAAGATCATTGAATTTGACTGCCTGTTGTCAATCAAAACATTGTTTTATATCAAGCAACGTTTTCTCTGTCGACAATGACAACATTTAAAGAAACGGTTTAATTCCTTCACATGATATTTTCAACAACATCCATCTCTAAATTAGATTACTCTTATCCAAGCAGCATAGTTCTTATTTCATGACACACAAGGGATATTATTCCAAATTTTATCCCATGGTGATTTTATTCATCCCTCAACACCGATGTTTTAAATCGATGACGTGTATAGTAGCAATATTGAGAGTTAATTTTATCAAAATGTATACACTGCACTTTAAAATGAAATTGGTAATATCACCAGAGAATATGATTGAATTACAGTGGATCGCTGTACTTTTTACAGTAAAGATTGAAAGATAACAGTACAAGGTACACTCCAGTGGGACTGTAAATGTTAAAATCCCAGCACTTTACAGATTCCTGTACTCGTTATTTCATTGTTTCCTTCATCACCATGATCCTAAGGTTCACCTTCCCTCCAGCTTTAACATTTTCGAAAAAAAAATCAAAATTTTATTCATTGTGTAAGCTTGGGAGTTGGGAGAAATTAATGGCCAAACTTAAAGCTAACGATTTGTTTCGAGTTTGATATTATAAAGAGACCAGTGCAATTTGAGCAATAGGGGGAAATAAATCTGTTATTTGTAAATCTATTCGTAAATAAATACATGTATACATCCTCCTATTATTCTAAAACGTAACACTGTTTTCAGCACGGGTCAACAAGAGCAACCTCTGTGTTACTTGCATGAAGGCATAAAATCTTCATACATAACCAGAAACAGGATTGTAAATTTTTGATTGAGCAGAGTCTCTTTAGAGTTCAAGTCAAGTTAAGTCAGTCGAGTCACTGGAAATGAGTCATGACCTGATTACAAACCTGAATAGAAACGTTTCAAGTTGTACAACTGTATCTGGCAATTCTAAAGACGTCATACCGAATAACTTAGTGGACTCCATCAGAGAAAGTGTTCAAGTTCTGCTATGTTTTAGATCTGTACTTCATTGTGAAGTCAGGAGATAAATATTACATTAATATTACATAAGTAGGTATCTCTGGGTTCGCTGAACATTTTAGTGTTGTATACATTCAGCACTCATTGTAAAGGAGTACATTTTTTGATGGGCTTCACGATACACAAACACACATGTTCAGAGATACACAGCTCGTTCTTTATCTAAAACATGCTTAGATTATACAGTTTCAGATTAAAAAAATATCTGCTCGCGCTTCGCGCTCACATTATTGATTTAGGATACCCCATTACCCATTTTATTTCTTGATTTACAGAACAGGAATATAGTAACCCGTTTTTAGGTATAAATCTCATCTATTTCCGCTCACGCTTCGCGCTCGCTGGTTAGCTAGATGCCTATCCTGCCCATTATTACAAAATGTGCTTAGAAATTCCAATTTTTTTTAGGTTGGAATTATTATTAAACAAGTCAAAATGAGTATTTTGGTATTTGTGGTAAATTTGGGGAATTCGCACTTTTTCACAGTTGTCTAAGAACTACTCGGGTAGCAGACCCTCTATCGAGAAAAAAAAAATATTGAAAGCATGATTTCTTAATATCCTCAGGAAATGAAAATTGTTTGATGATCTGTCGAGTATTACGTCATTATTTACAATTTTTTTATGGTTTTATTAAATTCCATGAGCCGATGAATGAAGAATACAGGTGCGTTCTGGTATATTCAGTAGCTATAGAATGCGTCCCACAAAAAAACGAAACCGAGATTTATCGATGATTTATCATAACTTAATCACAAATACAATAGACAAATGACCTACCATTGTAAAGCTTAGAATCTCCTCTTTTATCTGAAATTACTTATTATTTCTCATTCACTCATGAGTGAGCAAAAACAATTTGAAGAGGGGATACCAAAAGTCATTTGGCGGGCTTTATCTGGGTTTCAAGAAGAAAACCGCATTTAAAAAAAGCTCAATATCTGTTCTTTAATTTGATACCCCAATTACAGCAAATGGTTAAGAAATAACAAAGTTATGGTTATTTGAACTAAGGCTTTAATTTCAATAATTTCATAAAATTAAGAGGTTTTACAGGCTAGTGTTCAAACTCACTTGACACTCCGTTTTGTGGACGATCAGCCATGCATTAAGTCTTTTGTTAAAAAATGCGATAGCTTCTGTGGGAAACCTGTGAAAACACGTTAATTTGATGAAATTATGGAAATACAAGCATTGTTTCGAGGGAACATAACTTTTTACTTCTTGACCATTTTTTGTGATTAAGGTATCAAATAAAAGAGCAGATATTGAACTTTCTAGTCATGTGATTTTCTTTTTGTAATTAAGAATCCCCCCGCCAAATGAGTTTTTGGTATCCTTTCTTCAAATTGTTTTTGCTCACTCATGTCTGAATAGGGAATAATCTAAGTAATATCAGATGAAAGAAGAGATTCTAAGCTTTACATTGGTAGGTCATTTGTCTACTGTATTTGTGATTATGTTATGATAAATCATCGCTTAATCTCGGTTTCGTTTTTTTTTCTGAGACGCACTGTATAGTGCGCTGAATTATATTTCAGCATGAACAGGTGAGGGCGACATTCTACATTCGATGTTCTACTGTATCGAGAACGCTGCTTCAGACGCAATCATCACCCGGGATGGATAACATGGTTTACATGCTCTAAGTTCAAAGGAAGCACTTATCAAGAATGAATTCCAGCACTTGTAATATAATTCAGTGTGTGCTCACTCATCCATCACCCTCATTTGATACTTAATCAGTTCCATTCAGGGAATTCAGCAAGATGAATTTTGGCATACGAATTCAGAACTTCGTCGCCTTTTGGCCAATGACGATTTTGGGCAATAAATATTCTGTTGAATTACTGTTCATGATCAGTTGTTCACAGAAATTAAGGAACTTTTTTTTTACTTGTCGAGTCTTTCAATTGTTTGTTAGAAATATCTCGAGAAGATATGACTGTATTTATTGGTGCTCATTAGTTTTGGTATGAACATTAATGTTTGGAGCAATAGATGGTCACGATAGTGAACATGAATGCTTTAGTTTGTCTTTTGCGATTCTTCTGAATGGATTATTAATTATATTTATGAAAATGATTATTTTTATGCATTTTATATTATGAATATAGTTCTGACTTAACAGGCACTCCTTTTGAGGACTCTTGGCATTGTGCATATTCGATCAAAATTATCTAGTAAATTGGAGTCATAGAAATTAGATAATGCATTGATGACATTGGTCTACCATCGTGGAAAAGGCTATTGTCAGACGTTTCAAACTCTAACCAGATATGATATTTTGGGTAAGTAACGTTTGGCAATAAACTGTCATGTTGTTCAGGAATGTGTATCGTTATGGTGTTGCTTTCTGACTCAAGAATTTTGCCACATTGCTCGTTTAAAAATATGGTACGATATTGCTAAAGTCATTAACTCGATTCTAATTTCAGGATTAATGACTATGATTATTTATATTTCTTATATCATTTACAAATAGGATCGAGATATAAGCAGTAGTCAACATGAGTGTTCGGATTTTTAGATCATGTTTTACATAGGCTGGTGTCAAGTATGTTATTCCCATATTTAATCTTAAGTTGTATTACGATCGATACATTATAAATATTTTGATTACAGTTAATATTTTAATGGTTATGGATTTAAAACATCAAAGGGATGGTCTTGGCTGAAAATATTTATATCTGAATAAATAAAGGAAAATTCATAGCGCACAATAATGAAACTTTCATCAGGATCAGACAACACATAGCGAAGTTATTGAAATTTAAAGTTGAGCAATATTTTGTGGAAACAGTTATATGCACATCGTCATAAATATTCATTTTGTGGACTGATGATGCCACATCCCCACTTTCCCTTTTCCTATGTTATAACATAAAATCCTAAATGTTTCATTTTTTCATACATGTGTATATGACGTGTCTCCATTATGATGAAACAAGTTGCGGAAATAAAAAACTAATGCACTTAATCAGTTAGTAATCTGATAATTGTTTAAGTTCTTGGTGAATTTTTTTTTTAATAAACCCAATTTCATACAATAAAATACAAAAGAAAAGTGGGGATATGACATCATCAGCCCACCTAATGAATATTCATAAAGACATGTCTAAAACTGTTTCACCGGAATAATGAAAATATTTAAAATTCAATTCAAACTTCGTTATTTTTTATCCGATCTTGAAATTTTTAGCATTTTGCTCTGTGAATTTTACTCTATTTATTCAGATATAACTATCTCCAGCCTGGACCATAAAATATTGCCAAATCAGAAGGATTATTACTAAATAATCATCAATGAAAATGTAAATAAACACTCAAAAACCATTGTGAAATTATCATATCAATATTTGAGCTATTCGTGCAGTCATCACACATTTATTTAGGTCAAGTCCACCCCAGAAAAATATTGGGTTGAATAAATAGAGAAAAATCAAACAAACATAACGCTGAATATTTCATCAAAATCGAATGTAAAATGAAAAAAATTATGGCATTTTGAAGTTCCGCTTATGTAAAAAAAAACCAGTGATATGCACAAGTCGGTGACATGCAAATGGGTCAGTCGATGATGTCAATCACTCACTATTTCTTTTGTTTTTATTGTCAGAATTATACAATATTTAATTTTTTTTAATATTTGACAATAAGGGCCAACTTGACTGAACCATATAGTATCAAACAATGCTAATTGCAATTGACAAAGAGGATAAAATTAGAATATTTCATATATTAAAATACAATGAAGAAATAGTGAGTGAGTGAGTGATGTCAGCAGTTCCCTCATTTGCATACCGACCAGGATGTGCATATAACTGTTTTGTGAAATTAAGCGAAACTTTAAAATGTCATACCTTTCTTCTTTAACATCCGACTTCTTAGGAAATTTTCAGTGTTATGCTTGTTAGATTTTTCTCTTTTTATTCAAATCAACTTTTTATTGGGATGGACTTGTCCTTTTAATAAGGAAACATGATTTTTTATTAATTGGAGAAAACTCAGATAGATGAAGCCTAATTCTGCATATGAGTATTGACATTGTATTAGCAAATTGCTGAGTTTAACATCCAGTGAGATAAAATGGATTGCTAAGCTTTTCATCATTAGGACTTGTTTCTAAAAAAAATATAAAAATGTTATTATGAGAGAGTTTCACTTGGCATAAAAATGGACACAGCTGTTTGTCTTGGTCAAATTGATTATTTTCACAAGAATATCACTAGATGCAGGAGACTTCCGGAATTTACTCGAACTAATTAACACCATGATCACATCATTATCTCGCAAAAAATGGCAAGCGAGGAAAAACACCATTTCAAACAGCCAATTTTTTTTTCAAATGAGAATGACATGCTTATTGTTTTTAAAAGTTTGAGCTTTAGGAAAGGCTCCTACGCAGTTAATGAGATACGTCGGTACGTGTGAAGGTGTATTCCGTATGTCGAAGTACAACGTCAAACAAGGGCGTTCCAAAAAGTCGTGTCCAAAGATATAAATTGAAATGCAAAAGCTTTTGCATTATCAGAAAATCGTTCAAAAAAATAAGAGGTATTCTGTTAGAAAGATAGCTTTTGAAAGATTCGTGCTTAGGGGAGGAAAGGTTGAAAATCATTGACTTTATCTTCTAGAAGTGAGCGACACCGGTACAAAGGAAAATATAAGGACAAAATAACAATTCTAGCACAGAAATTCAGAAGACAACTTCTTTGAAATAAAGCTTGCACGTTACATCTCTTAGTAGCATTGATCTATTTCACCATGGATGATTTTAAGACCTCCAACACCAATCATTCGAACGAAAGTGCTCAAACGATTTCTCGAATTTATACATTAACACAACAGGAGAAAGACTTTTACGTGTACGCTTATCTATTGTGTGCAATCTTGTCAATAACACTCAATTGCGTCAACTTAATAACAGTGCCAAGGGTTAAAGACTGTTTAAGTGACAACACTCAAGTTTGTCTGATGTGTCTTTCTATTGTCGACCTCTTCACGGGATTGTTGTGCTCAACTTCAGGCGTTTTATTTGTTTACGTAACAATAAGCAAGGGCATAGGTGACACAATTAATGTTCTTTGTACCGCATTTGTTTGGCAATCGATGTGGATTTTGACTTTGGCGTCTGTTGACCGCTATATGGCTGTAGCCAAACCACTTAAGTATGCATCTCTTGTAACACGTAAAAGGATGACTGGTGCTTTGGTCACTGTCATGCTTCTTGCTTTTCTCAATTCTAGTGCATCCTATCTGCAGAGTGTCATCACGAATGAGTGTCACCCTTTCGGCAACATAATATGTTTGTCGATCATCCAACCAAGCTTCGTCGTTTATAACATCATACCATTCTTGGCCGTGATCATCACCACAATCGTGAACGTTCGACTCATTCTAATTTCGCGCCGTCATTCTCGTCAGATCGCCGCAATTCACGCCGCGGTTAACGCTGGTAATGTCGCCCGCCCGCCCTCGAGTAGAACAGGGTTTAAAGGACTCAAAACCGTTGTTGTAATAACTTGTATGTTTTATTTAGCTTGGATCCCAGGTACCATCATAGTATTTTTAAGACCTATCTCTTCTATCAAAATTCCATCGGTCATAAGTATGGCTATGAGGTATGCGATTGTTTCGAATAGCTGGTGGAATGCCTGTGTGTACTTCATCATGAATCGGTCGTACCGTAGACATGTCGTCAAAATGATTGGCGATCAGTTAACAAGGATCAGAAGAGTTATCTTCTAAGGACTGTGCCCGAAAAGAACCCATCTTCTTAGGTACCCTGGATAATCTCAACAGAATTGCCACTCTCTGTATGGGGACTGCTATAATAAACACCCATCTTACACAGTCTTTCCATTGGTTGAGTAATGGTTGGACAGGGAGAGTAAATATTTCCCAGGATTCCCTGACAATAACACTCTGACGGCATGGTATGTATGGCCAAAGACTTTCAGGACAGCTAGAGTTGAAATCGTTAACGTGGCAAATCCTTATTGGTAAATAGTTATGGTCGGGATTTATTTCACGTGCAAGAGTTTGAAAGCATGAGTGGTAGTGGAACGAGGACTCAATGTTTTCTCCCGGGGGGGGGGGCACTTACATTGACGAGTGGATACCATGCGCGACCAAAAAACACGTAAAAAGGATGTCTTTTTCCAGATAGGTCACGTTACGTACGTAACGTAATAAGGGTGTCAAAAACACTAAAATAATGAAAAAAGGGTATCTATTTCGCTAGGAAATTCACGTGTTTAGGGTCAAATTTGCGAGGGTATAGACCATCAAGACTAAAATGTTTTATAAAGGATATACTTTTTGCCCCATGAGTCAACACTACGTGTTTGGAGTATGATTTGCGCGAGTTGGGCTGTACTAAACCCATTTGTAGGTAAAGGTAAACGACGACCGACGTCCGTGTTTGAAATATCGCTGTACTTGTTTAGGGGTACAATTCAGGGAATACTTGCCAATAGTATCGTTTTGTTTCCAATACTTGTTATGGGTAGGGTTTCACTCGCCAACACTTGTTATGGGGTGCATTTTCAGAATATGGAAATTACGTGTTTGGGGTGCTCTTTGAGATCATGGTCGCGCATGATATCCACTCGTGAATGGAAGTGCCCCCCCCTAACGCCCTGGTATATAAAAAACGATAAATGCCTTACCAAAGAACACTTTGAGTACATTGATATTTTTAAGGTCGGTATATCAGAAAAAATTCAATTCGAGATGTACTCCTTTGTTCTTGATGACAACAGCATGACTGAAGACTAAGTCATCCAAAAGCATCAAAACTTCACTGGTGCACGATATGCATGATAAGCATGTGGAGCGTTGTGGCCCAGTGGATTAGTCTACTGACTTTGAAACAGAGGGTCGTGGGTTCGAATCCCAGCCATGGCGCAATTTCCTTCAGCAAGAAACTCATCCACATTCTGCTGCACTGAACCCAGGTGAGGTAACTGGGTACCCGGTAGGAAGAAATTCCGTGAATGCTTGAGCGTCTAGGCAGCTCAGCTAAAGCCGGGGTAATAATAATAGCAGGGCCCGCTGGTAGAACAGTTTTCGAAACTGAAGTTGTAAAATTTTTCTCGTGGACTTTTCCCCCAATGTATCTATTTCACTCTTGTATGTGTATTTCTTGTTATTTTGACGTTTTTTGTTGTTGCTAATGTGCAAGTACATATACATTAGCATTTATTGCTTTCTCCTATTTTGTCTTGAGACAGTTGAATTTTTAGTATTTTTTTCTACTTACATCAATGAGGTAGTGGACCAAACATGGAGTACAGTGTGTCCGGAGCGCTATGTAACCTAGATGAACAGGCGCTAAGTCAAAATGACCTTTGGATTGGGTTTGATTGTAAGAGGTATATTAAACTTATATTGTAAGACTTTGTGATATGCACTTTTTTATCGGTCACTATTTGATGCAGGGATGTTACTCGATTTGAAGCTCTGCTTTCTATCTTGGGTACTAGCGCCTTGTTTTTATATCCGCTTTTGTAATGATGTGTTATCTCCCTTTGATTCACATTTTCATTTTTCTTACTTTAACTCATTCGGTATAGCGGGGATTCGTAATCCGGTGACCCAGGTTCGATTCCCTCTTGGTGCGCTAGTGCCCTTTGGTAAGGCATTAAAGATAAATTCCAGTTTTGGTAACGATCTCAAAATGACTTTTTACAGAATCTAATATAATGACCACCCAAGTGTCTGTTTGTATGAATAAAAAATATGTGCCAAAGGATTCTGGAAGAAATTGTGTAATTGCTGAGAAATCAGCAAAATAAGCGCGGATTCGGTCACTTCCGTCGGGTCTTTATTCCAGCAATAATAATACACTGCCCCACGTGTGCCTATCTATGTTGGTGATCTTCAGTGTGAATATTTTTTCAGCGTAGATTTCAAGATTTCACAAAGTTCAGTTTATGTAACTGTACCAGATCTAGATCCTCGATGATATACTGACATTTAAGCCTGGTTTTACAGACTTTCTCATGAAATCAGTGTTTACTGCAACTACTGGCATTTCTCTTTAATTCTCAGTACCAGATCCTTCGGAGAGGCCTTAAGGTCTTCTGGTTGCTTGCTTACAACCATTCATGCTTTCTTAGCAATCAGGTAGAAAAAAAATCCCCACCAATCAGCTTGACTCATTTTTTGTCATATTCTTATTTTTGCTGGTAGCTAAACTCTGATTTTCTAATTATTGCACATTGTTTTGAGAAATGTTTGAATGTTATTCTTTGATGCACAATTTCCAGTATATGTGGCTGGAATGTTAAAAGTTGATCCTTTTTCTTTTTCTTATTCTTCTTTTCACACACGAGAGTGAACTTAAATATATTTATCATAACTTAGTCACGGCGTTAAAGTTACGCACTTTTAATTGTCGTGGTTTCTGGAAATGTCGTTTTTAGATTTAAAGTTCCCGTCTGTATTCTTAAGACCATTTCTCGATCCAGGGTGTTTCCTGGGTTCCGCGGAATCCCACCGCCTGCCAAAAGTTCCAGGGTTTCCAGTTACCATTCATTCCCATTATTATATCCCATTCATAATTGAGTCGATCTCTCTTCTTTGCATGATTTGTAGTGTTTTCCGATGGTATTTGAAATTACCCATGATCGGCCACTTTATGTTTGATGTAAGCAGGATTTCTGTAAAGCTAGATGAATCATTTAAACATTTGTCATTCCTTAACTATCTGGACTGGAGGACCACTGACCTTGAGATGTCGAATGTATGGAACATGACCTTGAATATTATTCTTTTTGACGGGCTCTTTAAACCTTTCGACTTTGGATATCAGTCGGAGCGTGGTATTTCAGAGCTGTTAATCACTTTACTTATTATAATTTGTTGTGTATGTAAGGAATTGGTGAAAACAACAATTTTAGCTGAGAAATGTTGAGCAAACATGTACCGGGTTTATAATTACCCAGTAATACTCAATCAAATTTGCCTCTGATCCTACCAGCGTGACCTCTTGGAAAAAGCTCGCAACGGTGACATGACATATGCTCCGGCGCCCATTGTTCCTAACTATCTTTATTTCGTCGAAGATGTAGTGGTTAGAGTTAGGGTTGTCACAGGGTTTATCATAAGGTTAAGGGTCAGGTTTAGGGATTTGATTTGATAGTGCCTGCTGCATATAAACTGTCCCCGCGCCGGAGCGAACATCATGGAACCCTTTCAACATTGGAATTCCAATGGACAATATATAAATTACTTCAATCAGATGTTCATTTCTAATGAACCACTCGGGAGAAGACAACCGCTCAGTATAGTATTCCATGTCTCATGATTCAGCTGCCAACAACTTCACGGAAGACAACTGGGAAGTCTTCTATTTTATTTCAACGAAAAAACTTGATGCAACACCAATACTTTGTCCCTGTTGTACCAAGTACTTTGGCCAGACTTTGTTCAGACTTTATTAGGCCTATTCATTCATATCACAAGGTAGGCTTGATGAGGCATTGATATCGTAATTATCTTCTTTTTTTAAACAAATGCAAACCTTGTTACCAATAATTCATATAGCATTCCATTTATTTGAAAGCAGGATAAAAGACCATTATAGATTAAATGCCTTGCTCACGGGCATAGGTGCAGCGGCCGGGGATCGAACCCCGGACTTTCCATGTATAGCCAGGCGCCTTAGACCACTCGGCCACGGCACCTCTGACAATGCTGACCGATACCCGACCTATATCTACTAACGTTTATTGGGTATTAATAATGTGACTAATATTGCTCCGATGATGTTTATAATATTAAGTGTATTATATACGTACAGAATGATTTCATAATATTAGAAAAAAACATATGTTCTGCATTGATCTTTGGTATAAATGATGATCATGTTATTGTCTTTATCTCAGTTGATTGCTAGATTAGACTGTATTTTCGGAATGGCTTGCGTTTTCTTGAATATAATATGTATCTTATGCCTATGTCTTGTTGGTGACTCGGTCATTAAAAAAAACTGTACATGTTTGTAAATTTTGACTTAACTATTTTTCAACTTTTCCAAACGTCTCATTTTCATGTGTGTAGTTTTTCAAAGGTGGAAACCAAAATCAGAAAGTAAGACATAAGTTTCTATTCGATCATGACAATTTTCTTTTGTTTATCATCATACATGTATGTATGTATGTACGTATGTATAATTATATAGGTGTATAGTGGAAGAAAGTTTCTGAGGCTGTGTAACACGGGCGGTCATATCCCTTAGATAGCTTGCATTCTTATAATTACTTGTTTTATACTATGTTAATATCTATGTCTTACATTGTAAAGCGCTTAATAAAACAATCTTTATTATTATTATCATTATCATTATTATTATTATCATTACCATCATCATCATCGTTATTGTCATTGATGATGGATTAATAGAGTGAATTAAATATACTATGAGACTGGCGTAGCTCCTTCTTGTCCTCTTTTATTTTATCAAGCTTTTGATCAATACCGACCTCCATCAGGACTGCAGTATAAACAATGTACAAAATACATAAATACAGTATGATGACTCGATAACCTAAATATAAATTATTGTTACTTGTAATTACTGTCTTGTCATTGCATTAAATGAAGATTATTATTCCAATCAACATTATCTGAGTGCTACCAACCATTCTGGTTCCCCAGTTAATTGGCATAGCGGCTATTGTTCAAAACTCATCGGCACTCAAAGGAAATATATATTTGGCGTGAGCCACGCGCTCACCACTGGTAACATGGGTAAAACCCCTTTTACACCTTCACGGAACCAACACGGATCATCCGGGATTGTCAGTCCGGGGTCAACCGTGTACAGTCCGGGATTACCGTGTTCATCTGGCGCCATGATGTACAGGCATATCCGGGAGAAAAATTGAACATGTTCAATTTTTCGTACCGGAGTACACGGACGGACAATCATCTGTGTTCATCCTTGTAGCCACCTTGTACATCCGTGCAGCTACCGAACGCATCCGGGAGGCTCCTTGTTAACACCCTCTAGAGTATATCCAGGGTCAATTTTTTTAAAAAACATATATATTGTTCGCGTACAGGAATATTATTTCTTGTTCATGGCCCTGACGTTGCAAAAATAAAAGAAACTTCCATATTGCCAGTGCTCTAGAGATATTCCAGTTAAGCCACATTGAAGGTCCGTGTAAGGACCCAGAAACATCCGTGTATTCTGTGTGGACCCCCGGTAGCTTATCAAGTTGATACCACGTGCTACCCTGTCTATCCTATAGAAACCGCACCTTTCCGTACATTCCCGTGTAAATATACCCAGTTAAATCAGTATTTACTCCGGCAATGATCGAAAAAATATCAATTTGGCTACTCGGATCACGGACTGAGAACCGCAATGATCTGAGCTGCATCCTTGAAGGTGTAAAAAAAGGGATCGGATTCCCCCAAGTCACTAACCCGGCTAATGGTTAAAATTTCGGCTTCATGATATTATGAATATCCTCCCTTTCGAAAAAAGGAGGATAATTGCATTTTTAACAATTTTCCAAATTTCCTTTTCAAATAGTTAGCTTATAAAGCGTCTTATTCACGATGTTTTCCGGGGATTTTGCATTATGTTGTACTATCTTTGGGAAACACTTTCATCGTCCTGAATATTGCAATTAAAAGTCGTATGCAAAATGTACGAAATGCTCCTTAGTTCACACCACACCGAATCTCACAACCATCATCCGTCCAACCTCAACAACTTTTATGCTCATTTCCTCTTACCATCAATAGCAGCCCCACCCCCTTCATCAACCAAGGAACTCTGCTAACCATGGTAACTTCAAACGAAACAAATTTCATAAAGATGGTAAGTCGAGTTCACTATAATTTCACTATTTCACTGCTTATTCTCCTACATCAGTGGGAATAGAATAAACTGACATTCGTTTCGAATCTGGATGTACCATCGCCATACAAGAGTATTCCAAGAGTTTGAGTGAGGTGGTGAATCTATTGATGCGTTCAATTTATTTGATGTGTGTGGAAATCACCCGAGGAAATAGAAAATGTAAAGAAATCTTCCAGAGTTTACCTGTGTTGTGCGTTCAGTCACACCGTGAGTTGTGCATCAGAAGCAGGACAAGAAGGGGAAGATCGACGTGTAATGACAAAGATAGGATGAGAAAGAATGAAATATAACAAGATAGATAAAGGAAGATGATTAGATGGTTATATAGGCAAAATTGTTTAGTTCTACTTAAAATAACAAACTTCGCAATGTTGCCATTCATATTTGCTCTTATCAAGTATTGGCTCCAAACTTTCTTCTCCGACCCAACTAGGTCGATCTTGTTTTTGAGGAAAGTATTTTATTCTGTAGTAGACATGGTAGAACAGTAAATTCAATATCTTATTCATATAACCGATTTCATTGATAATCAGGTGGTCCAATTACATTCGATCCACGAATCAGTTATGCTACTTAGTTATGCCTTTTTGAGTGAATTGATTTATTCACTCGATCAAGATTGTATCAAATCAGGCGTTCCTAGTTCCCTTAGCAATAACCATTAAAAATGGGAAGGTTACCCAAATTCAGTTCTTGTCCAACCTGCCGACGATGCCATAAAAAGCAGATGGTGGTTCATACGATTGTACGTAAAAGCGTCCTCCCGGCGTCACTCTTTTGACTACTTTCTTTTGGATATGCATAAGGTAGCAAGATGCGAAATACCCTTGGGCAAACTTATTGAAAAACTCTGTGGTGTAGACCTTTCGTCGAGGCATTCTGTTTCGGTAATAGTTGTGCTCTGGAATGTTGGTGAGGAACCCGATTTCACTACCCAATCTGAATATTGTGTCGTTTTCGAATTCTTCGACAGTGAACACAGTTTTCTCCTTGGGAGTCTCGTCCGTTTGTACCCGAAACCCTTCGTATGCTGGTTTTCCCAAATTAACCTTTAAAAAGTCGAAATCAACAAGGTCTGCTGCCCTTCTGTTGTCTTTCCTTTTATTTATGTATTGTTCGTACATGTATTCTATGATATGATTGAACACGTCAGAGACCTTATAGGACTCCACCAGGAAGTCTTCGTTCTTTGAGAGCTCGCAAAACATGGTCAAAAATAGGGGGTACCTTGCCATGTAAGACACGTTTTTCATACTACAATTGGAGTAATCATAATCACAGGTTATGGTCTCTGGTTCCTGCAATAGTCGGTCTGCTGATTCAAGGTACTCCTCACCAAACAACCATGCCAGAAGCTTATCGGATTTCGTCTCGTTGTGACCAAAGAAATTCTTCACAAATGCTACCACGTTTAAATCATTGAATCCTGTCAATTCGATGTGAGTATAGTCAGGGATATTGTCAAAGTCTGCTTTTCGCCATGGCCTACAAGTGACCAATACAATCGTGTCCCTGAATGATTTATATCTGAGAATATCAAAGATCCCTCCTTTTGTAATTTCCTTTAAACTTCCATCCACATACTCGTCGTATCCATCAAAGATAATGACAGCATTCTCTGGATGCCGGCTGAGATAGTTGTTGATCAAGTCAGCTGTTATAGTATCATGCCGTTCTGTCGGTACCAGATCTTGGTTCAAGATCTCCTGGCCAAGACTGTTTTTAGGGTCTACCAACCGTATCTGAAGAAGGATTACGATAGGAGTGCATCTGATGGAGAATCCCCACAAACACCTACTCCAATCACGAGCTATTTTACAAGACAATGTTGTCTTACCGGTCCCTGCGTCGCCTGTGACGAGAACCCTTCTTGCAACTTTGCCGCTCTTTGCTTTCAGGTCGAAAAGCTCTGAATGGGAAATAGGTTTCCGTACCAATTCGTTTCCTTTGTTGAAGTCATGATCTAAGAGATTTAAATTGATGTACAAGTCATCAAGCCTTAAAATACTGGAGGAGTTCCATGGAACAGTCTTCAAGTCGCAAACGCTTGACTCGTAGTAACTGATAAGATGCCCCCGAAGTTCTTTTATCTCCACTGGCAGGAAAAGTATATTCAAACAGGAAACAGACCATAATATAATACTAGCGATAGGGACAAAGAACACACTAGCGTAGACCATGTGGACAAGAACCTTTTTCGTGGCTATGGACATTGTAGAGGCATATTCATCTGTGTGTTGCTCTTGTGCAATAAATTCACCTGCACAAAAAGAACAAATGCAAATGAGTATGTAACGTTTGTGTATTGACAATACCAATAGAAAGATAAATGTATGCTACAAAATATTCAGTACACAAACCAGGTTATCTTGAAAATCTCTTGCAATTTGTCTCTATTTGACCGCTAATGAAAAAAAAGAAAGCGTTAACAGAAATATTGAATTCCGGGACTTAATATTTAACCAATGGAACGCATCTGGCAGTCTCGCCTGCGATACGCGATGCAATATAACAGCCATAGCAGCAATGCTTACTTGGAAAATAACTAGGATGAATAATTATTCACAAAAACACCATTCATGTAGTTCGATAACTCTAAATGACAATTGACCTTGATATTGTGATCTGAAACTCAGTCTTAAAATGGTCAACAATGCCTTGATCTCCCTTGTGTCCACAATTCCATGAACTTGACCCATGGCACTTCCCAAGGTATAATGGTATTTAAAAAATACTTATTTAAAAACTTAATTTCAAAATACTTAATTTAAAAACTTTTTAAGATTTCAGTGTTGCGCCTATATAGTGTCGTTATGCTATGTACAGGCGAGACAAAACCATATCGTAATGCTATTTCTATAGAAATTGGAATCGGGTGAACTTGCCTACAGGGAATTGAATACCGAAAAATAAGTGAACAAAGAAAAAATAGTAAAATAATAATAATCATGCTAATGAAAATATTGATAATAACAAGAAGAATAAGAATAGTAATACTGATAATAATATTGATGATAATAATGATAATAATAATAATGGTGATAATAAATAATAAACAAAATGACTTCTTATAAAAGTACCTTGCTGGAGTCTGTCGGCGAGATCTCCGAGACCAGCATCTGAGAGGCTGCTCACCAATACTGTTCTCTGATCCTTGGTGAATCGCGTTTTCCTCCTCCAACAATACAACAACTCCATGGTTCCAGAGAATGACCATGTCATACGATTACGTAACTGGTAAAACTGGACCTTGTGATAAGGGAAGCCTAAATACTGACCAAGTCGGCCTATTTCCATTCCAACCTCCTCTGCGATTGCCTGAAGTTCAATATCTGTTAAAACGTCCATCGCTGCAACGTTCAGGGTATAATCACTGCAGATGATCAATGTAAAGGGGCACCATGGACGGGTGTATCTACTTCCTTACCTTTTGCAAACCTTCATCTCTCAGTAGTTGTCTAGAGCAAATTGTGTCCGAATTTCGGAGATGGGCTATTAATCGGGGTCTTAATTTCCCCTATGTTGCAAATCTGCCAAAAGACCTCCATGTAAAACTGAAGTGACGGGACAATTCACGAATACGATGGCTAAAAGACCAATAATCCAAACAGAAACTAGACTAAGGGATGCCAGATAGCAACTACACATTATTTACTTCGGTTTGTGATTATCTACAGCAAGTGCAGGGCGATACCTTGTTCATTTTTTGTTTTGTAGTTCATGAAGTATGCGACAGCTCGATACGGAAAGACTTCAATAGCCGCGTGAAAAATGCTGAACAGATTCGATGAGGTTCAGTGAACTTGAGAAAATGATAATAACACTTTATTTACTCATGAAAAGAACATTCACCTTTGGCCATGAATTATGATGAATATAATAACCGCATGGAAAATATGTGCCGAGGCACATTAGGATCCCCCTTGCTTTTCATACGGTGTACGCAATGGTGTCGGCATTACAAGTATTGAAACACACGTTTGATGAAAATGACAATAAGTGAATCATATTCACGTATACAGAGTAGAAAAAAATCTCAAATAGTGCAGTTTAAATTGTATATATATATATATATATATTGATAATAAACTCGATTCGCAAGCTATTGAAGAACCTGGTTCACAAGATATGCTTTTCAAGGTGTCCTTTATAAACATACAGCTGTTGAGTTAACTATGTTATCATACTGTATCAAATTGTTATATTTCCAATGTAAGTTTAATTGTGATTGTGATGGTGATTGAGATATTGAAAAAAATGTACTTATGTTGCTCTTATTGTGGAAATAAATGAAATAAAAAAAGTGATCGGCATAATATATTTTTGCCTCGATGAATCACATTTTTTGATAGCAAACAAGAAAACTCTTTTTATCAAGTTTAAGAAAGGTACATGTAAAGGATTCGGGGGATTCCAACCGAAAAAAAATATGATTTCAGTAATAACATTGACTTTTAAACATTTCTGTGTGCGAATACTCTTAGATCACTAGTACCGGTACCATTCCAGCAATATATTGGCATTCCGGTAATCATGGTAATGTCTCAGCCAGAAAAAAAATGTGGGGAAAAGGTTTCCTTTCTCGCAACATTTTT
This sequence comes from Lytechinus variegatus, assembly GCF_018143015.1. Lineage (NCBI taxonomy): Eukaryota > Metazoa > Echinodermata > Echinoidea > Temnopleuroida > Toxopneustidae > Lytechinus > Lytechinus variegatus. The sequence continues at coordinate 34,284,157 of NC_054749.1, forward strand.
TGGCGTAACACACCGGCAACAGTCAGTGACGGGAGATTTCCTACTTGAATATTATGAACAATCACTTACTACACAGCAAAAACTGTGGTATTAACCGGTGTACATAGAGGACCACATCAGTTATTTTGGTACCGGTGTTAAATTGGTGGTGTAAGTTTTACACCTATAGGTGTTATTACAACACAGTTTGTTACATTTGCACTCTTTGGTGTTATGTTTAATCTCTAGGGTGTAATTTTAACACCTCAGGGTGTGGTCCTCTATTAACACTAATTGGTGTCAGTTTTAACACCGCAGTTTTTACAGTGTAGTACTTGCTCTCTATCTCTGCACCCCCCCCCCCACACACACACACACACTCACCCCAAAGCGACAGACCATCATGTAACAACGCCTTATTATTATTTTTCTTTACTTCCATCCATTAGACAACGATTTGGTGCAAGGAGCGCTCTATCACCAAGAATATTGTCGAGTTATGGAAACATCGGAAGAAACAACAGCAACAAAACAACAGTAATAAAAGAAATGATCTGCACAAAACAAAAGGAATGATGATTATGGAAGTTTTATTCATTGTCGGTTTTAGTTTTATTTCCAATGTCAAAATATAACGAAAATACATTAGTTAAAATGCATTTATCGTGCTTTTTAAATATTTTTTTAAAGTGAATATTGGTCGTTAGAGCAAAATAAAACAAAATAAGTATTTAATATCTATAGTCATCATATCAGATTATGATCAGTCAAAACAATTCGTACTAAAAAAAATTAAGCCAACAAAATTTAATGTCGTTTTAATTCAACCACTGAATACGAGAACACATTCATAATCATGATAATCAACTCGTGATAAAAAAAAAACATGCAAAGGATTTTTTTCTGGTTACCTTTGCGAGGTTGAATGGAGTTCACCTTTTACCTTGTATTGACTTGCTTTTTTATGTATATTTTTATATTCTGTTTGACATTCTGTATGAATGTGAGAAACATTAAGTTATCGTCATGATCCTAGTTATGTTGTAATCAATCGACTCCATAAGTTGAATACTTACCATGCTTACCGCGCTGTACGTGTAAGCTCTTTGTAAAATCAATCAAAGCCTAAAAATGCCATTCCTTTTTTAACCACCGATTTTTTTTTATCCGGGTACTTAGAAGGGAGGTGAACTTTTAATGGTAATTCTAAATTGGTAACTATCTAAAAATGAGTTTGAAAAAAGATCAAATGATCACATGTTCGAGTGAATCAATTCATGAAAAAAAAATTATTTTCGAAGAAACTGCGCAATTTCTGAGAACGAGCAAACTAAGCAAGGCATAGGCCACCTAGTGATTTTTTTGTTAACATCCCATTAGAAAACGTTCTCAATACTCTCAGGGTGCATAATCATCGTATAGATATATGTATGTATATATATATATATATATATTTCTTAATCAAGAACTATTTATGCGCTATCCTCGAGGTTTGAATCTGTAAACGCCGTTTGCACAAAGAATATGTTTTAAAATGATCGACAATTCGGAAAATAAAACGAAGTCCCAAAGAAGTGTAACTAAATGGTCAAAAATCAATTAATTTGATTTGGGGATTGATATTGTTCAAACTATGAGCGGCAAGGGGAAATTGATAATCACTATCTACGTATCTTTCTCTGACGTCACAATTACACCTGGTAAACTATTACTATCCAAGTCTTCACTCTCCGAGGTCTTTTTCGATGACGATGCCTTGTTGTCATTCTCCTGCTCCTCTTCTTCCTCGTCTTCCGGAATGGCACTCATATTGATAGAACCTTGGAGGCTCATACTAGTTCGGCTTACTGATCTAGGGACGATGTTGGCCGTATCTGATGTCGTATCCTCGTTCACTTCACTGCCACTGAAGATTTAAAGAAAGGTAATGTCAGATAGCTGCACAAAAAAAAAATTGGTGTTGTCAGAAAGAAGATTGATGAAGGTATACAGTACATGATGAACTAAATAATGAAGATGAATAGACATGAGATAATATTTATTTAGACAGAAGAGGTTTGTTTCCTTTGTCTTAATTTCCAATTGTTCGTATGCTTTTAGTGGACCCCAATCATTATCATGTGAGCCAAAAACTTACCTAAATATGGCGTACCGCGTAAAATTTATTTTATAAAAAAATTGAGAGCGATCAAGGCGAGTCCGCAAAAAATGGATTTTGACACATTTACCCTTCTCTCTTTAATTTCCTTTTTTCTTGATCTTGAAGAAATGGGAGAGGGCAAGAGCTCTCAAAGCCGCCCCTTACTCCATTGCATATATTTGTTATTTTGCCTTGTTTTTCTAAAAGTTCTACTGTGTGCCAATAGGGGCCTACACTCTAAAAAAATATGTGCTTAGCACTTACAGTGCTTGTATAGGGATAGTGACTGCACTACAAGAGCTGATTTTCTAGTTCAAATTTAAACTAGAAAATCAGCACTCGTAGTGCAGTCACTATACAAGCACTGTAAGTGCTGAATTAGCACATCATTTTTTACAGTGTAGATTAAATAGGTAGTTTTCGCATTTACTAAAGGGGAAACTCACTACAACAACTTGATTCCCTTGGAAAGATAACTAAAATCACAATGGGGAGCTGAAAGGCTTTTGACTAAAGTTGGTCAACAGGCAGAGCAGATCATACGAAGATTGGCACCGGACGAACAATTGCAAATAAGTCGTTGTCTAGAGTCGAGAGATTCCGATGCTGTCCCGTTCCCCCAACTTTCAACAAAAGACTTTTAGCTCTCCATTGTTACTTGACTTGCATTTATAAAGGAATTGATGGGTTGTAAAGAATTTTCCGGAGTAAATGCAAAAAAGTCCGGAAAAGTGTGAGACATGAACATGACTAAGTACTACCTTTCTTCATATGAACTTGTCTCCTCCCTCTCCTCCTTCTCGTTCCTGCTCTTCTTTGGCCTGTTCGGTTTGCTTGACATTGGTCTCATCGGAAGATCCTGAGCTGTACCTTTCGTCTGAATCCCTTTCCCACCACTTTTATCGGCTTCAAGATCAGTCTTTGCCTTCTTCTTTTCTCTCCTCTTTTCTTTCATCTTGGCGTGCTTGAGCCGTATGTATGCGAAGATGATGACTCCTACGACGAGTCCGACCCCACCGCAGATGAGACCGATACCAGCCTGTCCAGCTCTACTGTTCACCCAGTGGGACGTGATTCCCACAAGAAGTCCAATTCCGACCATCGCTAAAGCCATGATGCCGACACACGTGTGAAGATACTTCCAGGATGTTGATCGTACCGTTTCCTTCGGCTTCTCAGGGGCAGGTCCCAAGTCTATGCCAATATCACGTGCCTCTGCACCCCTCATTGCCAGACCTGCACTCTGAGGGCGGGGTGTCGTTGGTCGAGCCAAGGATCTGGGGTAGAACTCCGGTCGACTCGGGTCGTAGTATCCATATTTAATACGCTTCATTTTCTCTTTTTCCTCACGTCTAGCTGCGGCGAGATTCATGGCCCGCTGGGCTCGTACTCCTCTATACTCGTGTTTTCCCATTTTGTTTGTACAGCTCCAAAAAAATGAAGAAAAAAAAACTCTGTTTAAGAAGTCACAGTTTCCAGGTTTCAGGAAATGATGGTCCTCAGAGTTTATTGTGAGATCATTCGGTTGACACGAAGTTTATTTCATAACTATTAATATGAATGTTTTGGAAATCCAGGGTTGATCAGCATGTATCTCCAAGATATGGTCTTCCGTCATGTCCACCTGCAAATGAGTAAAAGAATAATAAACAAAAACGAAGTTCGTTGACATTTTACACTCTCCTGAGCACTCTATCTTCGATGTTGTTGAACTGACATTCATCATCGTAGATCGTCGTCATCATCATCACCACCACTACCATGATCATCATCATCACCATCACCACCGCCATCATCTTCACCATAATCACCACAACCATCATCATCACCATCACCACAATCACCATCATCATCATTACCACCAATACCATGAACACCACCACCACCAGCACAACCATAATATTTATCCTTATCATCACCACCACAATCATCAAAACCAATACCACCACCATCATCACCATCAACAATATAATCATCATCATCATCACAACTATATCACCACCAACACCACCAACAACACTGTTTCTACCATCATCACCACCACTATCATCATCAGCAGCATCGTCCTCCTCCTCCTCATCATCATCATTTATAACACCACATCCATTCACTATCTATCCACATGTATGTGTTTTTATATTATGCCCGGCCCCCATGTAAAACAGTATTTTAATTACTGATGGGGCGTTCCTACCATGGAGCTATTACAGTGTTTTATGGCTCCTTGATCCTATACTATAAAAAGTAAGTGAATAAATATAAAATGAATAAATAAATTACTACCAGTGCCACCACAGACTATCATTACCAAAAAAATCATTTCATAGTTTACACTCCCAAGTTAACATATAACATTTATATTGAGAACAGATGAGATAAGTATACAAACATACGACTTTTATACACGAATTTTCGCATACATGATTGTAAATGGAGATATGATAAGAAATATTTGTTGAAATCGTACTCTAATTAGGCAAAACAATAATTAGGTCAACTTACCATAAAGCAGCGGATCCAATGACGAAAAACTTGTGTTTTTGGTTAAAATGCTTCTATCACCATTGCGCTATTGATGTACATGTACAATGTGTCGTATAATCCAACCCTGTATAATCATAGTTCAAATGCTAACTTGAAAGTCGTCCACTAAGTACTTTTGGTTAGAAGTTTCTCGGAGAGAATATACTCGATCGGAAGGGGTTCCACCCTACTCTTATTTTTTTACTGAGTAAATTCGTCTTGTGGATGACGACTTAAAAACGCAACGAGGTTGCAAAACGATAACTTGTCGTACACGTACAGTATATACACTTATTGCGGTAAACGGGGCGGTAGGTCTTTTCGGGTAGAAGGGCGATCTTACTGATTTTGCTAACAATGTCTTATTGGGATGGCAATCGATATTTTAATTCCTTTGTTACGTCATCTGGAAAGTGCTCTAAGAATAGATCACAAATCGATATTGGAAAGTGTACCGTAAGATCGATATTTAACCTCGATTGGATTGTAGAAATTAAATCATTTAAGTAATCTCTTTTTTATTTAAACAAGGCGATTTAAAAAAAACAAGATCAAATTATATTATTTTTATAAATGTTTATTACATTTTTTATTCAAAATTAGTACAATTTTTTAGGGGAATCAGCCAAAGTCTAGAACGTAACAAAATTGATTTAACATACATGTATATAAAGTTTATGAATAATTAACAACCACTGCTCTAAATACACTTCATTATTTTTTTTTAAGAATAATGTTATTCAGCAATATTACAAAATAATGATAAATAGGCAATTAAAAATACATACGACAGTAATTGCAGGTAGACCCTAATTTTTTTTTCATACATGCAAGATATGATAATATAATAATAGTGACTTCTTATATATAGCGCACGAGTCTTTCCTTTAGGCGCTCGTAAAATTGAGCTATATATCATCATCATGATCACTTCATTCGGTGTAATGGAAAAATAAATGCTTTACATAAAATCAATAATGATAATCTGACAAACAAGTAATATATGCTTCCTTTAGGTTGTTTTTCTATTTGTTTTATTATTTTTATTATTATTTGCATTGTTATGGAAAGAGTAAAGTAAAGTATAGCAGCTACAACATTTTTGTTTATTTATATATATCAAAATTACAAAACAAAATATGAACTGATTACCTTTTTACTTGAATTGTTTAACGATTTAGTGATCCTTCCCTGGATCAGTCTTTTATGGATGGAAAGAAACACATGGAAAATAAATAACTATACATGAGGAATAACATACAACTTGAATTTCAGCCGGTATATTGATAGGTCTGAACTTGAAGTTGATTTGTTCCCGCATATTTCTTACCCGTTTGATTCCAATGTTAAGCGTATTTATCAACCCAAGTCGAACTCCGTAAAACATTAAACGTAAAGACATCCATTGGTTAACAGGATAAATGGTGAGTCAAGTATCCCTTGATCATATTCGTCAACCCCGTCGTCAAAATGATCATGAATTGAATAATCTGTAGGCATATATCGTCGGCCTTATGCCAAAAGGGCCTTAACTGCTTTTGGCCATTCCGAGATAATGGCGTTTAAAGGTTTTGGCATCTCTAATAATCAAAAGTTTGTGGTCGTTTTTTTGCTTTTGAAGCCAATTTCGATAAACGTGTTAAGTTATTAAGTTTTACATGAAATGTGTTAAATTTATTATAAAATATTCAGAACCCCTAAAATCGGGTTAAGGCCCTTTTGGCATAAGGCCGACGATATGTACCTTGGGTTTTAAACATACTGCATATTTAAGAGTCTGAAATAATGACTATAGATTCACCCATGTATCATGGTCGCTTCTTACCAGGATGTTGATTCTAGTCTCCACTTTAAATTATTTGATTTGATTTTTTATGTTATTTGTGTTTGTGTTGTCTGACGAATAGATTTCAAGTCCGGTATTGGCGTTCGTGTTGGAAGCACAATTTGGATTGCTTCCTCTAGCTCCAAAACCTTTTCTGAGTTTGTAAAACTTAACCAGATCACATAATTGACATCTCAACAACTAGTGATTGACTTTTCAGGACCATCTTCATTTTATGTTTGGTGTTATAATCATGTAAAGATTGACCTAACACCAACACCAAAGGTCAACACTGAACTTGAAATCACCCCCTGTCGTCGACTCTTAATATCGGCACATTAAAACCAGGGAACTCCGTAACCTTAGGTCTTCCCAGCATCACTGGTCTCGTTTAGTTCCACCTTTCCCGTTACTGCATCATCATATGACGGGGGAGGGGGCATGTCTTCTTTCTCTGGGCTGGATTCGACCACGCCCTTGTTGCTGGTATCGGGTGGTGTAGGGTGGGCGATTGGGTAGCCCATTGGCGGTGCCGTAGCCATGTTAACTCCAGGGTTTATGGGTGTAGGGTCTACGCCTGGCTGGTTACTCGAGGTTGGTGGGTAGGGCATGTACGGGAGAGATTCGTTTGGTACAGGGGATGGGTTGGGTGACCCTGGGTAGCTGCAATGGATAAACATGATATTCGCCAAAATTATTTTCATCATCATTATCATTATTATTATTATTATCATTATTATTATCATTATTATTATCATTATTATTACCATTGTTATTATTGTTATTATCTTTATTATTACTATTATTATGATTATTATCATCATCATCATCATCATTTTTATAACGATGTCAGTGGGATAAAAACGAGATAACGAAAACATTACTTATATTTTATTACAGCAATAAAAAGAACTGAAAAGTAAAAAGATAATCCTAAGTTCAATCCCACCCTAGAAATCAGTTGACTGAGGTGAATAAGAATAGAAAATTCAGTTTACTTCTTAATAAATCCTGAATATAAGATTAAAGTAAGCAGTGCTGCATGTCATTGCATTTTAAATAAATACTTTTTTTCTTAAAGAGGTTATATATATTTCTGAACAACACACACGATGCAAGAGAGACGATAATGTCACACATTCACGTCGTTGAAATTGTATTATCTGAGAAAGCAAATATATTTCGTTACTGGTGAGATTAAAAAGAAAGAAAAAAAAGCTTCCGTCGGGAACATGATGGGTTACAACACTACAATTTTTTTTTAAATTAAGTTTCGAGTAATATGCTTGTTTGTTTATTCATTTCCACCTAATTACATCAGCTTGCTATCGGGCGCTTGAACTTGACATTAATTTTTAAAGATAAAAAATAACGAAAGGAAGGCTTGTGCCTGTGTTTTTAAGGGAAACACTAGAGCTGTGCTTACTTTTGTAGCAGATTTTGGAATGACTGGGCTGTGTTTGGTGGGACCTGTATATTGAAAGTCTGCGGTGCCATGTTGCGTCCTCCAGGTAGTACTTCATTGGTCTGGATGACATAGGATGTGGTATCCACACCTTGTGAGGCTAAAGTCGATGGCCCTCCTTGTATGGTTACGGTGGGTACCATCTGGTTCTGGACAGGAACTGTAGCTTGAGTTTCCCCGGCATTTGGTGGCGGTGTGTCTGAATGATTAACGGCGAGACAGATTACGATGAGGAGTATAACACTCCAGCATATCCCTGCAATTACAATGCCAACTATTCCGGCGATGCCCAAGAAACTGTACGCCCAATCTCCTACAATTCCAAGAACTGCGCCGACTATGAGGCCAAGGGTGCCCAGTATCGCCAAAACTACGAGGATGCCGGCAGTTGATGACGTCTGTCTGGGAGCGCCTATACCAGGCCCATCGACGACTGAGATAGTGTTGACACCATTTTGGTTGTTCCACTGTATACCAACGTTGACGGGTCCGTGGTTGAAGTTACCCCCACGATGATGACGTCGGTTGTTGAACAGGTTGTTCCGATTATGAAAATGGTGCCGAGCTCCTATCCCATGGCCTCCGAAACCATGACCTCCAATGCCGCGGTTTCCGAACCCGTGACCTCCAAATCCATGTCCAGCCCGCCTTCCTCCGAACCCACCTCCGGCACGCCGTCCTCCTATAGGCATGATCCACTTATTCAATTAACTCTGTAAACAATTTTAAAATTGAGAGTGAAAAAAAAATACACTATCATGTTGATTTCAATGCAATCATTATATCAAAGCTTGTAGCATTTGGACACTTAAAACAAATAGCACCTAACATAAACATATTATTTACAATTTAACGAAAATGTTGAGATGCATTCGATTCTAATGTCTTTTTATTTCTATAAAAGAAAAAGTTCACCCGGATGAGAGTCGGTTTAACGAAAGCAAAATGAATATAGAGGGCTGAACCAAACGAGAAGACATAGAAACATGAGCATGATTATTGTATTCTTTGCTTAAAGGGATGGTCCGGGCTGAAAGTATAGCCTAATGAGTAGAGTAGAATTCACTGAGCAAACTGCTGATAATTTCATCAAAATCGGATAACAAATAACAAATTTCATTCAGTTTAATCAATGTTGAGCAATCAATTTTCTACATATTTTTTAAACTTTTGTAAGATTTTGTGAATTTATATTGGTTATAAGTGGTTAATTTTTGTTACTGAATTTATCCACTGCATATGAATATGTTAATACCATGACATTTTGTACGATTATTTGTATTATGAAAAATGGATAATTATTTGACTTTTGTAAACAGTGTTTTGTTAATATTGAATTGACATATTTTATAACGTACCATAACTTTGTTTCTTTAACTGAATGATTAATAAATATTATTACAAAAAAACAAAGTTATTGAATTGTAAAGTTTAGTAATATTTTGTGAAAACAGTCATCATGAATATTCATTAGGTGGGCTGATGATGTCACATCCCAACTTGTTCTTTTTTTATTTTATTATATGAAATTAGCTTTATTCAATTTTTTCCTCCAAGAACTAGAAAAATTGGATTGACAATTGATTTAGTGCATTAGATATCTATTGCTGCAACTTATTTCATTATAAGGGAGACATATTATTCACACAAGTATGAAATAATGAAAAATATGATTTTATGTAATAACATAACATAAGCTAAGAAAACGGAAAATAGAGATGTGACATCATCAGCCCACCTAACGAATATTCATGACGATTTTTTCACAAAATATTGGTAAACTTTAAACTTCAATATCTTTATTATTTGTAACTCGATTTTGATTGAATTTTCGGCAATTTGCTAAGTGAATTCTACTCTATGTATTAAGATGTAAATATTTTCAGCCCGGACCATCCCTTTAATAATTATGAATAGTAATATGAGGGCCATAGGAGACAATTACGTTATTATGTCGGTTACGAAGGCTATACAAAGTGAACATTTTTTTAGTCTTATTGTTATTGTATATATTGTTATTGTTATTATTGTTGTTGCTGTTGTTTTGTAATATTATCTTTATAATCGCTATCGCCATCGTCATCGTCTTCGTCTTCATCACCATCCTCATCATTATCGCCATCTTCCGTCATTATCATCATCCGCCTCCTCCTCATCATCGTCATAATTTCGCAATCGTTGTCATCATCATCATCATTATCATCATCATCATCATCACCATCATCATCATTCTCATCATCATCATTATCATCATCATCATCGCCGTCATCGTCATTATCGCTGTCATCGTCTTCTTCTTCTCTGCCGTCATCACTATCAGTATTGTTATCACAATTATCATACCAATCATCAGATTTTGATCTATCAAAACCGTTGATGATCCTCCAATTTTTTCACGAAAATGCGTCCCTTTCCTATATTTTTGGGAGGTGAAATTGATTTTTTTTTACAGGAAAATGGCAAATTCCAAATGGTTCACATACACTGTTAGAAAAAACATAAGATTTTACAGAAGAAAAAAAGATGAAAAAAGAAAGAAAGAAATCCATAAATCAGTTTGTAAATTGTTATAATAGGAAAGATCTTTTACATTTTTTGGTACAAATTTTACAGAACAGGTTAGTTTTAAAAAAGGGAGAATTTTTTTTTACAATAAATTTGTAAGGTTATACACCAAATACCAATTTTCTGTAATTTTTACACAAATGCATGTAAGATTACACAGTGCAGTGAGATTACAGATGTGCTCTAGACTCTTTTGCAGGAATTATTGTTTTTTAACTAGAAATTTTATAACAGTGTACTATTTCCCCTTTATCTTTCTTCGTGTATTTTCCTTTCCCATTCTATCCTTTTTTAGAATAGCTATGTTTTTTTTTCCTTTCAACTAATCAATATTATTTATCTCAACCCATTTATTCCTCCCTTTTCGGAAAAAATGAGAAAATAATTCGCAAAAGAAACAAATCTACTAAGTTATAGTCAGAACATTGTGTATCCTAAAACAGTATTATCAAACGCCTGACTGTTAAAATTAGTTTTGTTATTGGATATGTATGAAACCAGAGAAGATGGCATTTTTCATCTATGAGTGTTATAATACCTTTTGCACTGTGGCTATATGTCAAAACTTCCCATCTCATCCGTGTCAGTGTGTTATTGTTGTATACCTTTCATAAAGTCTGTATGAACTTTTTGTAAATCTAAGGATAATCTACTTTCAGAATTTCAAATGCAATAAAATTTTATATAGCTTTTGGATTAATAATCAATGACACATATAGTTGATATCTTTAGGCCTCTTTCTATGAAGAACATTTTAATTCATTCTATATTTTATATAAAAATATAAAAATAAAATGAATATTAAAGCTCCTGGGTGCAAATGCAAACATGGTGTACTATCAGTAATAAGCCTGGGTGGCACTGTGCCACAGCCATATTATCACCATGAACATAGAATCATCGAAATTACAATCTGAATTAGGCAAAATTTAGACGTCACAGTAATTATAAATCATTTCGTGAATGATTTCAGCCTAAATTGGATGTATGAATATAAAGCATTAGCAGGAGAAAATCATTTGCAAACATTATCACCCGGGAGTACCATATTAACCTGCTCAATATTTGATTTGATTTGATTTTATTGTTTTCTTCTGCAATTACATCATTCGTATGTAATACATATCACACGCACCGGCATCAGATTTAAGATATTAACATGATAGTGATTAGAAGTTAATAGAAAAAAATAATTACATGATAACTTACGATAGAATATTACAGCCGTCCGACAGAATTATGTACGATATGAAAATTGTCGGTAATTTAACGAAATATGCAGAATGTACAAGTGGTTTGATATTCGACAAATACCGAACGCCGCCTGCCAATAAATTTTGTTCAAAGGGCCTATAATTATGTACAGAGTGACGTCAGATGACACCATGTCTATTCGTGGCAGTGATCGACCCCCCCCCCCTCCCCTCTCTCTCTCTCCCTCTATGTTTGCTCTAAAGGTTAGCTCTCATGGTTAGACACTTGACCTCATATCAATATGAAAATGTGAATGCTGATTATGAATCTTTAGGTGCTTTTGAAACAGGACGGAAGGGAAGGGGGTAAAAAGAGAGAATTTGAGCCCAATTTATTATAGATTAAACGATGGACTGTCAATGTCATTGTCATAAGAGCTTTCGAAATTCGGAAAGGGGACGACCGTGACCCAGGTTCAAATCCAACGGAGATTAATACGCAAACTCAGTTTGTAAAAAAAACATGAAAGTATTTTTCATCATAATTAAGGTTCAATGACTCTCTTCTACAACCAGGTTTTTTTTATTGCGCTTGAGTTTAACATCGAAAATGATGGATGAAAATGACTTGCTCCAAAATGTATTGGTCATGTTGGCGCAGTGAAAAGAGAGTTTTCTCTTCGACGCGCGACGGATTCAAGAATTAAACATGGCAAATGTCCTTCATGACAAAGAACAACCCAGAAGTTTTTGTCGAAAATTTGTGAATTATAAAAACACCAATCTTTTTCTGGACTATGGACAAATGACACGTTCATCAATTTTCGACAAAGACCTCCCAGCTATTATTTGTCATGTGACGGGCATTTTTAATACATGTACATTTAACTTATGAAATTCGTCCCGCTTGCACCAGCGAAAATTTAGCTATATACAGTGCGTCCCAGAAGAAACGAAACCGAGATTTAGCGATCATATATCATAACTTAATCATAAATAGAATAGACAAATGACCTACCAATTTATAGCTTAGAATCTCCTTTTTCATCTGATATTACTTAGGTTATTTCTTATTCACGCATGAGTGAGTAAAAACAATTTGAAGAAAGAATACCAAAAAATCATTTGGCGGGGGGTATTTGGGTTTCAAAAAGAAAACTACATTTCTGAAAAGTTCAATATCTGCTCTTTAATTTGGTACCTCAATTACAGGAAATGGTAAAGAATTAAAAAAGTTCTGGTCATTTGAAATAAGGCTTGTATTTCTATAATTTCATGAGATAAACGTGTTTTCACCGGTTTCCCACAGAGACTTTCGCATGGTGAACAAAAGATTTAATGCATGGATGATCGTCAACAAGACGGAGTGTCGAGTGAGTTTGAAAGCCAGCCTGGAGAACCTCTTCATTGTATGAAATTATTGAAATTCAAGCCTTATTTCAAATGACCAGAACTTTGTTATTTCTTGACCATTTTCTGTAATTTAGGTACCAAATTAAAGAAGAGTTATTGAACTTTTCAAAAATGTGGTTTTCTTTTTGAAACCCAGATCCCCCCCCCCCGCCAAATGAGTTTTTGATATCCTCACTCATGCGTGAATGAAAAATAATCTAAGGAATATCAGATGAAAGAAGAGATTCTAAGCTTTAAATTGGTAGGTCATTCCTCTATTTTCCTTATGATTAAGTTATGATAAATGATCGCTAAATCTCGGTTTCGTTTTTTCTGGGACGCACTGTATAGCAAAGAATTAAATATTAAATTAATGTTTGTCTATTTATGGTCGGGTAATATCAAATACTCGATTTGTAAGATTCGTGTAATAATTTCATTTTATCCTCAGTTTTACATGACTGGTGTACATATTAAGTAAATTTCATTGTTTAGTGATAGTGAGACTGAAAATACAAAAGTGAATAGTAAGAAGCATCATCAAGGCAGTTGTTCAATAAAGAATAAAAGTTTTGAAAAATTGTTGGTCCATAGCTGCCCAGCATGCAATTTTTTTTCCAGCAAAATATATGACCGTTCTATACCCATATTTCAAATTCTAGCTCCTTGCATTATGTGTTATTAAGGCTTGTTTCTTTTTCATGGAAAAATCCCTAATCTTTTTCTGTATTCCTTTCCATCTGAAACAAAATTGGCGATGTTTCCTCAAGAATGAATTAATATATTTCGGTGACATTTTCTATAAAAGAAAAACACCTCTTTCACATTCGAAATAAAAATTTTAAAGGTTATTTTTCTCTAAAAGAGTTGCATTTTGATCAAACCAAGCTATACAATTGGAAGTTGTCTTGCTCACATTCATTTAATTGATCATAAAATATCGAGTAAAATATATCCAAATAAATATTACAGTGGACCTATATACAACATAAATCATGAGTAACGTATATCGACAATCGCCACTCAACCTTTTGTTTTGAAATCTTCTGCATGTTTTGTCCATGTCCGTCTGATAACGAAATTTCAAGAAACAGAAACTCCAGATGACCGCGTTATCGCTTATAAAATTGCAATCGGATATTTTCTATAAAAAAATCAGATAACATGGAGAACATGGCAGTTGTGTGAAGGTCTGGTCCCATTGGCCAGCGGATACAAACGTTATGACACAGCTGACGAGTTGCGGAATTACATCGTACCGGCGGAAAGTTCATCCGTTCTATAAAGGCCTGGTCCCACTGGCCGACGGGTACAAAACATATTTATAAAGGACATGCAAAATTTCGAAGGTCGCTCCATCCGTTTTCATCCGCTTCAAAAATTGACAAAATTAGGAAAATATTTGCGAAAACATAACGGAAAAGAAAGGACGTGGGTAGTATGTAGCGCGGATGTTGAACGGATGTTCATCGGAAACCTTGCAGATGAAAACGGATGGAAGTGGATGGCAGCTCCTTGTGGGTTACCGAGAGTATTTTTGAGATGCTTACGCTTACATCCTTTTTTTATTTCCGTGCTACTAACGATGTACGGAGGTTTCATGTACCTTATCTTTCCTCCCTCTTTCCGTTGTTTAACTTTAGTGAATCTGAGTTGCGGGGATGCCCAGAGGATGCAGAGAAGATACAACGGACGTTTAACGGATGATAACGACAGAGAACGTTTGTTGCTCGTATATGTTGCGGATTTACATTGTACACGGCGGAAAGTTCATCGCTTTGGTGTTCTTTTATGGTAATGTCAAACAAGTGGCGGCTTCAGGTCTGCCTTGAGCAATGATAGTTCACTGATATAGCAATGGGTCTGTCTCGGCATGTTTCAATGCATTGAAATAACAATTCTTCTTTGGACCCCACCCAAAACAGTCATCTATAAAGATATACGCTTCCCAGGATCCTTCTCAAAGGAGAGGTTATGTTTGAATTCAAATACAATTAGCTTATGCCTAACTGAAAGCGAAAAGGGACAAACATTCACCGTGGCATTATGACAGTCGTAGACAAATCAGGAGACAGAATAACACTTATTCTTAATAAAATAGAAAAATCGGGTGTAAGGGATATTACTGTATTTTTTATGAGAATGAAGGTTCAGGGAGAAAATTAGAAGGCCAGGGGGCCGTTTCATAAAACTGTTCGTAAGTTAAGAGCGACTTTAAGAACGACTGGTGATCCTTTCTTACGCGCTAAACCATCGCCAATTCAATTTACCACTTATCGCAAGAAGGGATCACCAGTCGTTCTTAAAGTCGCTCTTAACTTACGAACAGCTTTATGAAACGCCCACCAGAGAATTTAACCAAGCGAACAGAGATAGGGTGTTAAAATTTTGAAATAAAACATTGGGGGTTGAATGAAATAATTCCCCTCTGATAAGTAGTCATTTCATTCTAACAAATCTTTGTTATTCCTTTTTATTCATTTAATAAGATTTACTGAACACATCTTGATAGGATGGTGGAGGGGGTAAGTCGTTCTCCACTGACTCCGGTTGGGTGACACCCAAGTGGGTTCCTCTTATCTGTGGAGGGTGCATGACTGGGTAGTTGAACTGGGGCGTGGCTCCTTGCGAAGTCATGAATGTACCAGTTGGGTCGGTGGGAATCGGCTGAGGATACCCACCTGAAGGAGTATTCGCCGGAGGTGGTTGTGTTGGTCCCGGAACGCTGAAAAGGAAAAAGTAAATGCTAAGTGATGATTCGAAACATTTCAGCCCCCCCCCCCCTCCCCATCACACAGGAAACAAAATAGTGTGTGGTCTTAGACTACAAATACACATCACAGCTTACAACAATTTAAATTTAAAGATATCTAGATCTTGATTTTTTTTTCACAAACACCAAACTAACTATCTCCCCCCCCCTCTCTCTCCACCCTCTCTCTCTCCTCCCCCTTTCTGCTCTTATCCTCTCCATCTTCCCTTATAACACACTGTTAATTTTTTTTTTGAAAACACTGTTTACTATAAGAATCGCAAAGTAGCCATTAAAACAGTTTAAGCAGGTGTCTAAAATCTTTAACTTGCATGCATTATTAATTACTGATAATTGAGTATTTGAATTTAAACTTTGTTCTTAAAGATTTTAAAGACTTGTTTAAAATGTTTAAGGTACCTGTGCAATTATCATAAGAAACAGCGCTGTTTAAATTTTTTTAAACAGTGCACATTATGACAACTTCAGCCCCCCCCCCACACACACCCTATCACCACCATTAGTGTAAAATCAACGTACTTTTGCATATGATCTTGAAATGTCTGTGTCGCAGTTCCTTGCGGGAAACCATATTGGGTGTTGAAGCCTTGTGGTCCAATTGGCATCCCTGCAGCAGTCTGCACCCTTCTCGTCTCTATGACATAGGACGTTGTTCCTCCATCTCCGGATGGGTTCGTAACCTCTTGTTGCAATGTCACTGTGGGCCTTATCGTCATGTTGGTCCCAGCACCACCCGGCGAATGTCTCTGATGGTACCGATGGTAGGCCACGAACAGTGTGGTAATGACACCAACGGTGATGAGGAACATCCCTAGGAACCCGACGACGCTGTCGAACCATCCTCCCAGGTTACCACAAAGCACGCCAGAGATGAAGCAGAAGATGCTGCCGAAGTAAATGATTCTGAGAACAGCGGGCGAGATCGTTCGTCCAGAGCGAAGTACCAAGCCCCCATATGAGCCTGAGGTTCTGTTAGAGCTGGAGCCTGTGTACGTTGCCGTTAGGGCAGGAGAATGAGACCCAGAGGCTCCACCTTGGTGACTTCCGGACTGGATGGTTGGGTTGAGGAAATGAGGTTGATGATTGCCTCGAAGGCTACTCTCATCATGTCCTTTCACTGACATCGTTGAGATAGTGAAATTTCCCTTTATATCTCCTTTATGGTGCAAGGCTTACGTATTCAACTTTAACTGATGAAATAATAGTTTTGAAAGAAACACAATTTAATAAAAAGCTGTTCAACTTTTCATTCATGGTTGACTAACATGGCTGACAATACAGGGATTTGCTAGATGACGAAATTATATTGTTCAGCAGTGGTCCAAAGAGATTTTTTTCATCATTTTGTTCATTGAAACAGTTATTTATTCATGATTCATAAGATTTCTTAAATTGATTTATTTATATTACTTGATTGACTTGCGGCGGCCCAGACGTCCCTTAAAAACCTTTTTTAGTATCCATGGTATCAAGACCTAAATTCGCTGTCTTGTCAAGACATCAACACAATATACGGTATTTCAGCCTATGTAGTGAACTTATTGAAATGAGGGTCAGTAATTTACAATGATTGTTCTTACCTTGTTCTTAGTTTAGGTAAAATTGTATATATATATGCCTGATATTTGACATACTAGATATCTAACTCACAGATGTCGACATTCCGGTTGGTGTTGACTAGCATTTTCCAATGCTCTTTAACTTAAGACAAACCGTTGTCCATTGGCAAACCTTATAATTATATTATGGCTGTAAGATAAAGCTTTTGGTTAGTTATTCGATCTAAAATAGAAAATGCTCACCGTAAAATTTGATAATTAGTGCTCCGTCGGTTGCAGCATAAAAAAAAGAGTCTCTTGAGGGGCACTTCTTGTTCGCTAGCTGAGCTGACGGAGTGCAACATATCAAGTAAGGACACCGTTCGGCAATCCAGATTCATGCAGCTGCAGGGCGGCCGGCGTTGCGTTTGTTTAGAGGGGCCCGGGCCCGGGACCACTCTCTGGGCATGCGCAGGGCCAGGTCGAAGTTGTGAAATATTGCGCAATAAGCATGCGTATTTAAATTCTACGCAATAGGCAAAGGCCCGTTCACACATGTATCTATTTTGGGGTGGTTGTGTTGGGTGTTTTTTTTTTTTTTTTTTTTAGGTTGGAAGTTAATTTTTTTTATTAAAGATGTAGGCGTATCTCTGGTCTGGAAAATTCGAGAGCGTACGTTCAAAAACATATCCATCGACCATGGCCGTAATGCATCAACGAGGGAGCGAACCTGGTTGGTTGATTGGTTGGTTGGTTTTTTGCTTGTTTTTCTTTCAGATAAAAATCAAAGGATCTGATACACACTTTTAATCAAATTTTGTTAAATTTTGCGTTGTCGAAAAGGTTTTGACAATTTCTGCGATGGGAGTAAGAGCTGCCAGCTGCATCATAATCATATCGACATCCATTCCTCTTCAACCCTTAGAAACTAAATTTCTTCTATCGAGATCAGTTAGTATAATGGTGATAATTAAAATGATGACAAGGCAAGAACGCGAGGGTAGAGATTAATGGTTCCAATGATGTTTCCTATTTTATTCTTCCGTCCAGTGTTGTGTACGTCTCTCAACTCTCATATTTTGGGCTATATTCTATTTTGTTTCATTTTGGTTATTTTGTTGCTTAATTTTCCCGTGAATTAAATAGTCGAGTTAGGTCATTACCTATATAAAAGTATTCAGTGGAAAGGTTAAAATCTTCTACAATACCGTCACCATGGCTTACATTTCAGTCCTTGATTTTTTTTCTTGTTTTAAGTTGAAGTTCGCCAACGAAGTCAGCCAGAAGGCCATCATAGTGCAACTGTCAGTCAAGAATGGCATTGCGGATCGAGTAGGCCTTCTTAGCCGATTTATCACCTTTCTTATTAATTTGAATCAAACATATTCCACTAACATTTTGATACAATACATCTGGTTTAGCTTAAATTTATATTCGCACGATAAAAAAGATGTAATCATTTTGATTCATTTTGTGTAAGAATGAATCGAAAATCTTTCCACATTTTTATTTCATTTTGCACAAATAAACATGAAGAATAAAACGAATGTTAGGGTCTCTCTTCTCTTCTTTTCTTTTCTTTCGTGATTTTAATGATTCTCAGTGAATGTGTGAAACAATTAATTCGGCTATGGTGTCAGAATTGAATTTAAAAAAAAACTTAAATTGGAGAACCCGGGCATCGATCCCGGTACCTCTCGCATGCTAAGCGAGCGCTCTACCATCTGAGCTAGCTCCCCTCCTCTATGACAAAAGTATGCGCAAACAAGTATTTTTTGTTTACACTGCTTGAAAAATCATATGGGTAACCCATCCCCCCCCCTTACCCCAGGTGTTAAATCTGAAAACTGTTTAATAATTAAAACCTTTTTTATTATCTATTCCTTTCTTATTCCAACCCCAAAAAGGTTTGTAGACGCCACGCACACTCGAAAAATTATTAATGATATCATTTTATCAAAGTAAAATACTGAAGTTGGGGAACCCGGGTATAGGTATCTCTCGCATGCTCAGCGAGCGCTTTACCATCTGAGCTAGTTCCCCTTGCTATATAAAATATACGGCTTGACGCCATGAATTGGATCTGAAAAAAAGGATTGTTTCGATATTGACCTCCCCAGAATATAGAATATCGGGGCAGAGTGCCCCTTCCCTGACAGAATTTTGATGAGATATTTTTCAGCCTGCCATTAATATAGTGATGGGAAAGTGATCCCGGAAGAAACTGCACATCAAAGAGGGAGAAGTCTGTATTTATTAAAGAAAATGGATGAAATACTTATGATATCATCTGAACCATGTCTCTTAGATTTTCAATTTAAAATGGTCAAAGTTCCTCTCGCTTTGTTTGAGAGCTTGCGACTTTTCAGAAATTTTGCCCATGCGTCATGTTTTATCCCGCCATTTTAACTCATTTTAATTCGCTGATTTCAATATCTTTTACTAAAGAAGATCAAACAGAAAATAATCGGTTTCCCCCAAAGATGTAGTTCGATTAAATGTATCGGTGACATCTATCCCGATACCTCTCGCATGCTAGGTGAGTGCTCTATATACCGTCTGAGCTAGCTACCCTGTTAAAAAAAAGATATACAGCTTGACGTCATGCATTAGATCTGAAAAAGATGTTTTTTCTGCATTGATCTTACCAGAATATTGTGGCTGGCTCGGTGCCCCTCTCTGACAGAATTTTGATGAGCTTTTTTTTTCTTTCAGCCTGCAAAATTCATTAACGGAAAAATTCTACTTCTTTTCTATTTTTTTTCCAAGCCACTGGCATGATTATTCAAATCCAAGAGAAGGAAGTCCGTATTAAAGAAAATAAAATGGATCATAAAATATAACATCATCTGAACCATGTCTTTTAGATTTTCAATTTAGTGTTCGAAGTTTGCTCTCGCTCACTTTGCGAGTTCACCATTTTTCAGAAGTTTGGTCCATGCGCCATGTTTCTCCCCGTCAACATTTTTAGCTTATTTTGGTAGGGCCCTGGGAACGATTTTTTCAGGGGGTGTTGGTTTTAATTTGACAGGCAAAGAATTTTTTTTGCTGCATTAAGAAAGTGATTTTGTTCCAGTAAAATCTGACAGGCAAAAAAAAGCTCTTCATTTTTTTTTAATGCAGGATATTGCCAAGGAGATATCTCCTTGATATTGCGAATACATTTCTACCAGTTAAGGGGATGCTGCCTATGGACAATAACACACACAGCACACCAGTTTCCCAGGAACGTTTAATTTGCTTTGCTGATATTTTTTAAAGAAGAACAACAAGTAAATAATTTCTCAAAAAAGAACTATTTTGATGAATTTCGTTTAATTTGTAGATAATTATATTGAGAAAAATGTGGAATGAAAATCTATATCTACAATCTATAATCTAAGAGAATCCGGGTTTTATAATGAATTTCAAGATGAATCCACACGACTGTGGCAAAGATTTTTTTTTTGTAAATCATAATTTCCTTTTAGAAAATTGATTGGATGTTTCTAAAAGCCACTGTACTCCCTCTTAAAAAAATAATAGCTAAAAGAAATACCTACATCTATTATAAAAATACTGAATCTGGAGAACCCGGGCATCGATCCCGGTACCTCTCGCATGCTAAGCGAGCGCTCTACCATCTGAGCTAGCTCCCCTACACACCATCTATGTCAATTATTATCCCTTTGGACGATTTCTGAAAGGCAGTCTGAACGAGGGTGATCTCGAGAAGGGCATGATCAGATCAGTTTCAATAGACCCGTTTTGGAGGTATTCAATTATATCGATTTTATTATGTTCTTTCTTCCCTTTGGCCGTACGCATTTTCTTCAGTAACTTTTGTTCACCTGTAAATAAATGTATATAGCTCGATAAAAGCCTGTGTACTGAGCAATGATGATGATGTACATGTTTATTGACGTTTCCAAATAATTATGGTTATGCAGACATGTTAAACAAATACTTGACAGCATAGGCGGCGGAAGGGGGGGGGGAAGGGGGGACGGGCCCCCCCTAAATTTGAGGAGGGGGGACGGTCCCCCCTAAATTTGTTGTTGATCTAAATTTGTTGTTGATGACCCTTTTTTTTTTTTTTTTTTTTTTTTGCTTGTCAAAATTTTTGTTGTTGTCCCCTCCTAAAATTTTTGGCTTCCGCCGCCAATGCTTGACAGGCATAACAACAATGCATAACTGGAGTACATGTAAATAACATTTTAAATTACGATATACCTTGCTACGATCGAGGTAGTAATGTGAATATAGGCATTTACAGATCACCATGATCATTATCATCGACATCATCACCATCATTATCGTTATCATCACCATAATTATCATCATCGTCATCATAATAACCATCAACACTGGTCATCATCATCATCATCGCCATCATCACCATCATCATCATCGTCATCATCTTCGTCATCATCATCATAACCATCAACGTTGGTCATCATCATCATCGTCATAATCACCGTCATCATCATCATAACCATCAACTTTGGTCATCATCATCATCATCGCCATTTGTCAACATTATTTGATACCACTGTCTTTTATTTGCGTGGCCCATCGATTAAACATCTTTCAATACTATTGTAAAGAGCGCCCTCTTAATCCTTCACTATGTTTCGTTATCGGTAATAATTATGGTAATTTCATCGTGCTAGAAAGGCACTGGATTCATTGGGGTTGTTGAAATTGTACTTCTCTCATAATCATACCCTAGTAGTTAGCTGGTATTACAGAACTTTACCCCCATCGATGATTAATGTAAACATCACGTGATAAAATTGCATATTTTTCTGACATGGCTATTCATATTCATCTCACTTCATGATAAACAGATTGCCTTATAGATTGGTTGGAAACGTCTACCGTCCATTTGATTTGATTTATTGATCTAAAATATATGAAACCTCATTCTAAATGTTCAACAATATTCAATGGTGAACAAAGTCTCCATCCCACAAGTAATAAAATATGGATTACATTGAACTGTAGGAAAGATAACTTAACAACGAATTGTTTAAATACAAATGTTCTTTTTATTTTTAAATCGTGCATAAAAAGGTACGCAGAAAGATTTTTTTTAAATGTAAAGGAAATTAATTAACTTCAATCTAACTTAAACATAAATAATGATAATAATAATAATGAAATTAGAATAATGATGATAATGATAATCGTCAAATTATTGTGATTTGACAAACAGTGTCGTTTAATTATAGTAAAGTGTGATGTATCTGCAATTAAGAAGGAAATAAATAAATGTATATTTGGGGGAAAAAACTATTATTCAAATTTGAGTAATTGGATACAAATCTTGGAATCATTTCACAAGAAAACCATGAAAAACATTTTATACCTTAAAAGCCGGGCTTAATACTCAATAGATGCATCCGCTTTCCTGGTACCGGCCATAATAAATAGCATAACACATTATCATTAATAATTTTATAAGCAAATAAAATTAACCAAATTAGGTTAACAATTATTAATATGGCTCCAAATTGAATACAATCTAAAATCTGAAATCATTGGCGTCTATCAAAGTTCTTTAACTTCATCATAGCTAACATTGCCGGTGATGACGTCATCATATGACGGAGGAGGGGGTATGCTCTCTACCTCAGAGCTTGGGTCGACCACGCCCACCTGCGATGGCGGTTTAGGGGGGTAGAGTGTCGTATAGTTTACTGGAGGTAGGGTGGTGGAAGTTCCTGGCTGGGGGTAAGGCATGGGTACCGATGTGGTGTTGGTATTGGGGTGGCTCTGGGTAGCACCGCTGGGGTTTGGCGGATAAGGAGAAGCTGCACTCGGGTAGCTGAAAAAGAAGAAAAAAAAAACTTTTTTTGTTTTGGCCTCGAATAAGAGCGGGGCGCCTATATCAAGATGAATTCTAATTTAATTTAATACAAAACATTTATGGTGAATGGGTTTGTCGTCGAGTTGGACTCATCATTATCGTTCTTACCATGTAAACTTTTCTTAGTTGTTTTCATGATCTTTATTCCATCTGCCTTACATCCCCCCCCCCCCCTCTCCCCCCCCCCCCCTCCCCCCCCCTCTCTCTCTCTCTCTCCTCTCTCTTCCTGTCTATCGTGATAAAATTTTCTACAAAATACATTGTTTATGGCTAAAAGTAATCAACCCAGCATATAATGCTAATCATAATAGTATGAATAAATCGATCATTTTATCCAGTGCCTAATTGCCAGTGATCAACTCCTTACCTCCTAAAAACTATTTTTGAAATTCTGGAATCCTATCTTCCGATTAAATGAGTTAACATTATTTTACAATATACAAGTGCACTTAACAAAGGTATTTTCTTACTGCTTATAAGATCTTTAGTCCCCCCCCCCCTCCTCCAATGCTGGTATATGATGTGATGCACAGTTAGGATGATTTATTTTCAATTCAATTCAATGCAATTTATTTTTCATTCTTAAAAATAATACAAATAAGTAGAAGATAATCTATTGATTCAATAAAAATAATAATAATAATAATATTTCTATTAACATGATTGACATTTCTGTTATGCATTGTCTTTTTTTGCTAAGAGCTACATTGTTTAAGTGTTTATATTTTTAGTGTAATCCCTGTTCTTTATATATTTGAATATTCACTGTCTTGTTCATCTATATTTTATTTTTGTTGTTTTAACTGAACCGAATCGACACGTTGGAGATGAGAAAGGACTTACTTTTGTACAGGTTGTGGATAAGGTTGGGGGTGATAGGAAGGGTTTCCAGGATTCCCGGTAGCTGTTCCCATGGCAACACTCCCAGGTTGCACCGCACCAGTTTGAACGATATGAGATGACCCCTCACCAACGTGTGAAACGGTGCTACTAATTCCTCCTTCCAAAGACAGAGTGGATACTGTCATATTGGGGGTCGCTGTCCCAGCCTCTAAACTTGCTTCCGACTGAGAGGCAATTAGTTTGTTCCTCATGTTGATTCGTATGATGGAGGTGATTACAAGGAGGGGGACGCTTAGACTGAAAATAACGATACCAGCGATGCCGAGAGCAGAATCAGTCCATCCTCCAAGGTTCGACATCATCATCCCAACTGCGATGCCGACTACGGATATGAATGACAACATTCCGATAAGAGGCTTTGACTGGGCATTTCCACCTGCTCCACCCGTGCCGGTAGTCATCACTGTAGTACTAGTTTGATTTCCTCGTCGAAGAGTAAAGATGGCAACACCTCCATGATGACGACGACGATGATGACGGTGTCGATTACGGTTATGACGACGGTTTGCACGTCGATGATGACCTCCGGCTCGACGTCCTCCTCTTCGATGACCTACGCCCATGTCTTTAGCGGCTATAGCGGTTGTTTGGGTGATGATCGATGTCAAAGGATTCTGAACATGTCGAGAATAGAGTAGTGATAATCAGCAGCTATGTTTTTAAGATTTTGTGAAATGAATATAGTGGAATATATTAATACAGTATAGCCATGGAGACAATGCGAATGACTTAGTACACAATTGTGAATAGTAGGGGAGAGATAAAGCAATACGGGTATTGAAGTCGCATTATTCAGCTGTAAGTATTGTAATGAAGTATATTTTTTCAGAGTTTTTATATTAAGTAAACATATTTGATATAATTAAGTATATCTTTGGGGTAAGGGAGGAATAGATTTATGGGTATCAAACTCGAGTAAGTATAAGCTTGCTATAATCGCAGAATACTACTCCTAAGTTTTCAAGAAATTCATGGATATACTTACCAATGAGCAAGTCCTTGAAAATTGATCCTACCTATAAACAATAGTTGGTCACATTGCACCTTTTTAAACCTATCTCAGTCATCCTCAAGTCACTATAAATTGGTTTGTTTTTCCCTGAAAATGCTTAAAGGTAACTGAAGTAACGATTTCATTATACAGCCACAGACTTTATACAGCGAACATATTATTTCACCAGATTCTATATAGGCGTTCTAATGTATTTCTTCCTCTGCAAACCCTATGTATGCACAGTTACGTAAGAATGATGCAGTCACTATGTACATGACCAATATACATGCTTGCATTTAGTGTAGTATTATTAAAGGGACGATCAACAATGTCACCAAGTTAGATGTAATACAAAGGGAAAATGTGAGTTTGAGTGATTTGATGTTTGCCTGAGAATACAGTGAAAAGGGGCCTATGACCCGCCAACATTGAGGGCGTAAAAGCTGAAGTTGAAGTGTGCAGTGTGTACAGGTCGTGGTAATAAAGCGCATAAGTGCATAGGTCTGGACGGTTTGATTTTGAAATTGAAATTTTAAACCAACCCTTGTGAATAAAGTTAAAACTTGGTTTAAATATTTTACAAGACATCACTTTTGAAAACCAACTAGATTCATTCATGTCAGAAGGAATGTCCAACTGGAATTTGAATTTATGTTCTGTTTGGTGTTCTAGCTGCTGCCCCACCCCCTCCGAAAAAAAGTAGAAAGCATTGTAAACAGTAGAAACGGCTGATGTTTACTGTTTATCACTTACACTGTAAAAAATAATATTGGGTAAACTTTAACCAGCACGAGGGTAATTGTGTGTCCAACCAAGTTTGGTAATATTTTACCCAATGCGGCAAGCATATAAGGTTAAAAAATAAGCAACAAATACTTTAGAATGGGCAAAAAAATCATCACAGTGGATAAATAAAAATGCCCAAAAGAAATGCCCCATGTTGGATAGACACATAATAACACTCATGGAGCATTTTTACGCAATATTTTTTTAGAGTAATGAAAGCAAGAAATATTTGATATGTTCATTTAATCATAGGATTCCTATCGGTGTTTTTTCTGATTGATATATGATTAATAAAAGAAGTACGTCTTTTCACTTGCCGGTGTGGCAACAGTTTTTCGTCCTTCGGCATGTTGATTGAATGAAGCTGAAATATATTTCAATACATCTAAGTCTCTTTTACCGATGTTTGCACATTAAGACAAACTAGTATTCTACCTTTCATTGATTCTCTTTACTTGAGTGACATTATCTATCTTCGGTATTAAACATACAGCAAATAAAGCTTTGGAGGGCTGGCCGTGTTTTTGTTTCTGAATGAGGATGCGTCACTATACACACAAATACATCACCATGATCATGAAAATACAATATGTGGACCACCTAGATAGATATACTTTCTTGATATCTTTATATATATATGATTATGTGCTGTATTTCGCATGCATAACAAATCATGAACAGATTGAGTGACTATTAAGGGTCAGCGCCACATGACGAATAGACCGGAGACAGGGGCTACTCTGCCGTCCACTCACAAATGGATTTGTCTTTGATTTTCTTTAAAGACATTTTATTGAATTCATATATTATGCTCCACATGATGATAAAGAAATCGGAGTTACATTGCTCCCATGTACTTTTTGAAAACAGATGTTTCAAAGTAATTAACTCAGAATCACACAGAACAATGACATATTTTTCTCATTTATAATAAGACGCTCATTCGACAGATTTGCTCCTTTTGCCAGTGGAGGGCAGTATTGCTCTCGATGACTGCCTTTAAGATTGCCTTTAGTGGGTCCCTCCATTTCAATCTTAATTTAATATCTATTGAAAAATAGTATACATATTTAAAACCTACAATATGTTGCCCAGATTGTCTAAGTTTTTTTTTTTCACAACATGTGTATTATGAATTTCATTTTTGCAACGGATACAAATATTTATGTTTATATAAATTATGGTATACAATTTGTTTTTGTTTGATGGAAGTGAAATAAATAAATAAATTTGAATTTGAAGAAATGTGAGATAAAGTAAATAGGAGAAAGAATGTAAAGAGGCAGCCAAGAGGCACTGAATGAATACAGTGTAATGATCATTACCCCATCACCGTCACATTCAACATCTACTATACGTTTTCTCTTCAATTTTAATTCACCAGGGTAAGAAGCAATAATCATTTCTCATAAAATTCAAGGCGCATTTATTGAAACACGATCGTGAAAGATATTTCAATATGATATAAAAACAATGTTATTGATTGAAAAAAACAAATACATACATTTCAATTTCATTTGGTTAATATAACAAATCGTTCTGGATTGAATGAAGAATTTGCATAAAGTAACATACTGACATACATGTACAATCTAAGAGGGTGTTGCAAGAAAATGTTTTCAATCAATTGCAAATTTTAGTTGCAAATTTACAAGTGATATAACAATAAATCAAATCAATTTATACTTAATACAAGGAGAAGACCAGTGACCAATTGCAAATCTGCAATTAATCGCAATACTTTCGATTGATTTGGATACCTAAAATGGACTTGCAATCAATTGCAGGTTTCTTGCAACACTCACTCCATCCTGTGTCACATATTCAAGGAGTTTATCACGTGGAGCGTTTCATCAACAAAATTATTTTGTCAAGTTGTCAGATCTGACAACTTTCCTCGATTTTGATTGGCTGAAAAGCAATGTTACCATGGTAACTGTGGGATAATACGGGACTTTTCAGATAAATCGTCTGACAAGTCCTTTTCATGAAACGCTCACCTGGATGTGTTCACACGATGGGGTGGACCCTTCTCCCATCTACATTCATCTTGATGGCATGGATTCTTTGTTTGGGTAATATTTACTCAACAAAAAATAACGATTTAACAAAGTTACCACGATAGAACGCTTCGACACTCTCTAAAGACATGGTCACACCGGCCGAGCGTTGTTGGAGCGGTCGTGGAGCTATTTACCATTTTCGATTTCGATTGTTGTTTTTTTGTTTTCGATTTTTTCCCCCAATTTTGAGAGCGAAATTCGACCCTCTTTCCCTACCGCTCCACGACCGCTCCAACAACGCTCGGCGGCCGGCCGGTGTGACCATGCCTTTAGTTGATCATAAGACTCAATAAAGCCCCCCCCCTTCATTCATAAATTCTCACTCCACTTTATTAGTAAACATTGTTAATGGACTTTGTTTGATCTTATTTAGTTTTGTATATAAATAATTTGATTGGCACGTAAATTGGGAAAATATAAAAACTGAAAACATGAAAGCTCCATTTTCACAGCAATAAATATAATTGATTTTTAAATCACGCAATAAAGAAAAAGTGGGTTTTTTTAATTTTAAATCAACATTGAAATAATCAATATAATAGGACTAATGAAGTGAATTTTATATGGATACAAAATAATGAAAATTAATACCTCATATTGAGATAATAAAATGACCCTAATGTGTGGATTATTTTATCAAAATATCGCCGAATATAACATAATAAACAACTTTGACTGTAAAATAAATAGATGAATAGATACATATTTTTTTAGATTTGGAGTACATGTATGTACACAAAATAATAAACCTGCGTGCATTGCAAAGGACGGACATAACATATAGCCACAAGGATCCTCTGAGTTTATATCGTGAAAGTCATTTCTCCTCTAAAGATTAGTAATAATTAGCCGGTCAAATAAACACTAAACCTTTTAAGATGATAGAAATTTTAACATCTCTTCACGTGAGATTCTTTCTTCAGGTTGTCGGCGCTGGAACGCAAATTCGGCAACACCATAAAAATAGTGACGTACATGCATATGTCTGGGGGTTGTGGCCACCATCACTATAAATATTAATGGTAGAACAGATAGTCGGGATCTCTAAAGTTCGCTTGTCAGAGTTGCTAAATTGAGTTGAAAAGTAGACGGTGAATTTGCATTGCTAAGTGATTTTGTGTTAATGTTGAACAATACAGTTTTTTCTCTGCCCTGCAGTAATTCTCTGAGGATTTGAAATGTCACTGTTTTCCCCAAGGAGAAATGGGCTATTTTCAGCCATTATTTGGAGATGTGCTTCAATAGACGACATACAGAGTAGGCCTAAACATTCAAGAAAATTAAATTGCTACATGCAAAGCTAATAAATTTATAATATTTACAATTTTAAATGTACGTACTAACATTCAAATAGAATAAATAACAAGATAGAATATGTTTATTACATTTACATAATGGACGTTATAAAAAAATATGTTTGAAAACAACATTAAAAGTAAGGTTTCAGTTGCAGAGTATCAAACTTCAGCCACAAACACAAACAAACAATAAAGGCATCAATGGAGAAGGAAGAAAACATCTTTCCTGGGATCATAAAGAGTGTTAGAAATTTGATCGCCTGAAGAAGAAAAATCGTTGGCATCAATAAAAAAAATGGGTTGATGCACTATCAGGTCCATTTTGCCTCATCTGACATTCCCACTTATGACGTCATTGTAGGATGGCGGAGGCGCGTCGTTATTTCCATTAGGGTTATTAGGAATGGCCACGCCCACATTACCACCAGGTAACGATTGTACGGGGTAGTTATAGGTTCCTGGTGGTGGAACTACCGGCTGTTGTGGCGGAGGCACGATGGGTGCTAGTACGGGGTTGTTAACGGGTGGGTATGGGGCACCTCCATTTTGAGCAGGTGGATATGGTGCTACGGTGAAGCTGTATAAAAAAAAAGAAATATTTGAATTACATTGAATATGTTAAGTCAAAAAGAGGGCTGTGAAATGTAGTTAAAATGCTCAAGCTTTTATCTAAGCTCATCGATGTATGAGTGTTCTGTATAAAAGATTCAGCTCAGTTTTCATACCGAGGTTTTTACCTGACTGCTAAGAAAGCACGAATGCCTGTGAGCAAGCACCCAGGGGACCAACGGCTTAAGGTCCTCTCCGAGGGACCTGGTAATGAGGATAAATGCCCTACCAAAGGGCACTAGCGCACCACTTGGAAATCGAACCCGGGTCCCCGGAATCCGAAACCCCCGCTCTACCGACTTAGCTATGGCGTCTCCCATAAACAGTTAATTAACCAAAATGTGGCAGTTTTGTAGTTTACAACTGAAAGCTTATTCATGTACTACTTGAAGTTTTTTTTATACACTTAAAAGCAACCATCCATCAAATGCAATTTTAATAATTACTTCTATAACAACTGTACCTAGCGACCCAACAAAGGAATTCCCAAATAAGCCAATCAAATTTCTCCGATGCAGCTTAGAAAATCTAGAATCAAGCATGTTGTCTGTTAGGTTAGTAGGAGCGGTGATGGTCATGTGGCCCAAAGATGACAATCTGATATTAGGTTCCTGCTATAATCTCAAATTGTCGTATCATCCAGTGTCCATGCTATTATTATTATTATATCTATAACAAAGTCAGAAAAACAGTGTTATTTTCATTGAATATATTACACTCTGAAATGGCAAGGAACGAACGATATACTCACCTCTGTGTTGGTGGTGGAGGCTGGACTGGTCCTCCTGCGTAACCTGGTTGCATTCCCATGGCAACTCCTCCAGGCTGGAACGCGCTAACCTGGGAGGTATATGATGTTGTTTCATCAATCTGTGAAGCTGTAGTGCTTCCACCTATAGTCACAGTGGACACTGTCATGGTGGCATTGCCTGCCTCCACCCCTCCCACCGCTGGTCCTGGGGGTAATTTCATCATGTTGCATCGCATCGCAACCAGTATGATGATGAAGATAAAACTAGCGAAGAGCATGAACATGCCTATTCTTCCAAGGGTGGTCGACACCCACCCTCCAATGTTGGCTAAAGTCATGCCTACGATAAAACCAAAGGCTGCAGCCATGATGAGCATAATAAGTAGGGCATAATGTCCCCCTGAGATAGGAACGACCGACCCGCCGCCAACTCCTCCTCCTCCTCCAGCTCCTTTCCGTCTCCAACCAAGCCTGAGAACGGGACGAGCACCGTGAAACCCACGACCACCATGATGACGACGACGGTGACGATTGCGGTGGTGGTTATGACGATGATGTGCGCGTCGTCGATGACCTCCTGCTCGACGACCTCCTCTTCTTTCACCTAATCCCATTACGAAGATGGCCGAGTTGTGTCTTGGCTTCGAGATTTAATACTTATCTGAAAAATGGAGTTTAAATTACAGCAAACATCTCAATTACAAATATAAAATTATGTTAGTAAAATATCCCATCCACTAATAGTACTGTAACATTTTGTTTTATTCTTTCGAATATTTGCTAACAGATAACAGTGGGAACAATGATACATCTCTCTCCCAAAGTACTTTATTGAATGTATTCTACTCAGTTCATTGAAAAAATTGTCGAAATTGTTTAAAGGACAAGTCGACTCCACCCCAACAAAAAGTTGATTTGAATAAAAAGAGAAAAATACTACAAGCATAACACTGAAATGTAAAATAATAAAGTTACGACATTTTAAAGTTTCGTGTAATTTCACAAAACTGTGAGGAGACTATGAAGTCATCCACTCACTATTTCTTTTGTATTTCATTATATGAAATATGAATTGTTGTAATTTTCTCCTCATTTTCAAATGATACGATTGATTCCTCCCTGAACATGTGAAATTAGCATTGTTTAATACTATATGGTTCAGTCAAGTGGGTCCTTATTGTCAAATCTATATAAAAAAATGAAATATTTAATAAGTCAAACAATAAAACACGAAAGAAATGTTCTGAAGCCTGCATGACAATCCCGATGGCTATGCAAAGCTGGCCGGGGCAATGATAACTATAACATAACCAAGAGCTCCATGTTGGGTTATCAATATTCTCAACAGGGATATAGGCATCACGGCTTATACATTGAGAACACGGATATACAAGGCCCGGATGATCCCGGATACAAGGTACATGTAGGTGAATGTCCATGGTGAGAACTGAGAAGGCTATACTCAATACCAAACATGGCAGCTAGGGGTCATAAGCAAAGTCGACGTCTGGGTCATTCGTAAGTTACACTGTATATACATAAGAAATCTTCATGCTATATCAGAGGCCTGAACAGGGAATGTATTTATGTATAATAGTGAATATCTCCATCGGGATGAAATCATGTCCATGCACAATATATATTGCAGTGAGCTTTCATAATAATGCAATGAGGTGATATATCCCTGGTATAATCCAATATACCCTTCACTCAGCGTTCGCATGATTCGCAATACACGGGGCAATACACGCTTCAAATGAAAGAAATTACTTACCATGTTTGCACTCTCCAAATGTGAGTTGTTTTATGGACCTATTAACACAATAGCTCCATGGTTCTATCATAGGCGCAGTACGCACAGCACACAAGATGATAACAGAAAATTTCACATATTTGCAACGCAATTACCAGTTCTGAATTCATATACCTGGCCTGCATGCCTGTATACACCGGGCTAATAGCTAGTCGATAGCAAATGACACAGATTATAGCATTTACTATTCGTGTATAATATGAAGGTGCAGAATGTTTGACAATAGTGTACTGTATGACAATGATTCGGGTGTCACGCCTCATTGAACAGTTCACGTCATCATCGAAAACACACATGCCGTTGCGATGGCCCTCGACAACAAAACTGTGGAACTTCTCTGCCCGAACAGCGGGGGGGGGGGGGGGCTGGATTGTCCAGGCGGCCAGTCGGGTAGCGAATATACCCCCCCCCCCCCCCCCGACTACCGACTGCTCGAAGCCTGTAAGTACCTTCTGGGCCTATATATTTATTCTACGGGGTTTTTTTACTAACAGGACTATAGGTGTATGCACTCATTATGCCTATAATCGGAGGCCCTCGGGGGGGGGGGCAGTCATTGCGCTGCACACATGCATAACCTGATTATTTCCAAACACCCCCTAAACGAGTTTTTCTCTCTGTGCAAAATAACCCCCTTAACAAGTGTTTCGCGAGCATCATTTACACATTAAATTACCCCTAAACAAGTTGTCACCAGAATCCCTAAACAAGTGTTGTGTACTTGCTATATACAATAAGGTTAATTATACAAAACTATATTCATGGGTTACAACCCCCCCCCCCCGTGCAGTTATGGTTAAAATACCGGTAAAAACCGACATTTTTCAGAAACGAGGAGGCAAAACCTAAATATTCGATGAGGAATCCAACAAAAGTTTAAACACGTGACATACTTGTAACGATATGGGACCCGTTCATTAGTTTTCATGGGAAAATAGCTCGTTTCCTTCAACGTTTCTGTCCATCAAAAGTATGCCTGCATTCAAAAAGATGGGGCAAGCCTTTAAACCATGGCAATGTGCAATATGAGGGTAGTAAGTTGATACTTAAAGGTCAAGTCCACCCAGGAAAAATGTTGATTTGAATCGATAGAGAAAAAACATCAAGCATAATGATGAAAATGTCATCAAAATCGGATGTAAAATAATAAAGTTATGACATTTTAGAGTTTTGCTTATTTTTCACACAACACTATGCAAATGTGAGAGACGATGATGTCCCTAACTATTTTTTTTTTATCTTTATCATTATTGTTTGAATAATACGATATTCCAATTTTCTTACATTAAGGATCAACTTGACTATACCAGGAAAATCAGGAGCAAAAGTAAAATATTTCATGTAATAAAATACAAAAGAAATAGTGAGTGGTCCCATCAACTGCTTACCAACCAGGATGTGCTTGATATAACTGTTTTGTGAAATAAAGCGAAAGTTTAAAATGTCATAACTTTCTTATTACGTCCGACTTTGATGAAAACTTCAATGCTATACTCGTTGGATTTCTCTTTTTATTCAAAACATTTTTTTGTTGGGATGGACTTGTCCTATAAATAAGAAAAGTAGTATCTGGGAACGGATTACTGGACGGATTAGTGATCTCAAACACTGAAGCAATATTGGAACAAGAAATTACATCATTTTGAGTGTCTTTCTCGGCCAAAAAAGGCTTACGATTTGGGTCTGTATATCGTTATAACTTTAAAGACAGTAGCTTGGAGCACATATTTCTTTCTCGTGAACATGAAATGGATTTTTTCTAGTAGATTTTCATTCATAATCAAGTACAAAAATATTATTGTGCCCCCCGTCCTTCTACTAGGGCCCGTTGCAGAAAGAGTTGCGTTTAAACGCAAGTAAAAAATCAATCGCAAGTCCCAAATGCGCGCTGTTGATTGGTTTGGAGTTGCGATTGATTGCAACTCTTTCTGCAACGGCCCCTGACCTATTACCATGGTTACATGCATGAGAGACTGTTGCAGGAGCCTCAACCGGGCTGAAGAAACCCCCCCCCCCCCCCCCACCCCCACACACACTTGTAGTTCTTTTGCGCCTTGACAACTAATGCAAAGAATAGGGTACGTTCCCCATTGCCCCCCCCCCCCCCCCTAGATACGCCTCTGAGCACGGCTTTATTTTTTTCTGTTCACAGAATTGTCTTAATGGTGGATTGTTGGTTTCCTGAATGTCACCACGGTTACAAAAGTTAATGAATTATGCCATATAATCCAAGGTACATTATTGTAAATCGTAAAATAATGGAGATTAAATCAATGAATAAATAATTCAGTACATGTATGTCTTGTATCGAAAACGTTTTATTGACAATTTCTTATCCCACTCTAGTCCTTAATCAATTTTAAATTTGGTCTAATTCATAGATTTACATTTCAAATAAAGATTACTAAATTAATTCTGTCAAATTTCAAACGGGGTGTATTAATAATATTAAGCAAGCGTAATTATATAGGAAACATTTTAACAATTTAAAGTCTTATTTGGCCACTTTTAACTTTAAAAGCAAAAATTCTGGTTTTGATAATAAACTTCAGACATGGTTTGTAATAACATGCCTCAGTCTCTGAGCCGTTATACATAACGTTTATAAAGGCCGAATATGATTCTCTTTTTATTTCATTAATTTTGCTTCTCCCTAAGCTTAACTCTCATATCGCCCTGATTGCATGGAACATGTAGAATTCATCTCCAAATCCCACTTCATCCTTCAATTCAAACTACATGTTTGTGAGAGAAATGCTGTCGTATCAGTATGAGGGGCACATTCATTGGTTATGAGCCAACCACATGACCCTCGCTAACATCCATCATTGCTAGGTTCCATGGTGCACTGCGTGTCTTGATCGTTTAACGTGCTGCTCAGCGAACGCCATGCGAATATCCATCGATTCTGCAAAACTGGACTGTCCGGAACAGGGAAGATGGCGCTGGCGGTCTGACGTATCTGATGCCCGTCTACCGCCAGTGGTGTTTGCTCCAAGTGTAGTGAACCACCAGGACAACTGAAAGTCATGAGAATAAAATAAAACCATGTTTATTGAGAGCTTTTCACTAAACCCAAATGGCTTAACCGTCACTGCTCCCATAGTAGAAACCTCTTCTAAAATACTTTTTGCTATTTCCAATTTCTATTCCTGTGCAATCAATAATTTTGTGTTCATCTTTTTCATATAATTGTTGTCATATTATAGAGTGAATATTTCATGAGAATGAATGAAAATAGTAACTGAGACGTGGAAGCCAGTGCGTCCAGAATTTTCAAGATGACTTCCTTAATGCAGAGATAAATTTCAAAACAATTCACGATGGCCAAACCTGACTCCAAATTGGATGATTTCAAGTTCAGTGTTGACCTTTTGGTGCTGGTGTTAGGTCAATTTTTACACAATTATAACACCAAACATAAAATGAAGATGGTCCCGAAAAAGTCACTCACTAGTTATTGAGATATCAATAATGTGATCTGGATCAGTTTTACATCAAACTCTGAATGAGTTCTGGAGCTAGGGAAAGCAATCAAAATTTCAATACCAACAACAACAACATCAAGGCCAACACCAGACTTGAAATCACCTAATCATGTTTGTGTAAACTAGCGACAAAATTATTTTCCATTGGTCCCGATTCTTCATGGTTTGGTAGAAGTAAAGACTCCTCGAAATAAAAAGGTCCCATAGACAGGGCCCTGGGAACGATGTTTTGTACTGGGGTGTTCTGAAGTAAGTTTGACAAAAAAGGGGGTATACTATTACCAGGTGAAGGTGGTTCTGGTCCCCAGACGTGCCAGAAGTTTGACAAGAAAAAAAGGTTTCCCTACAAATGCCGTTCATTTTGGTTACATTTCTGCCATTTTGTCATACCTATATCAGATTTTCAGGGGGTGCTGACTATGGAAAATAACACACCCAGCATGCACCCCAAGGAAAATCTTTCAACACCCCTGCTTCCCATGGTCATGTTCATAGAGAAGAATCTTCATTTTTGTCTCTGGCAGAGGACAATCTCTTTGGGAGTTGTGTCAAGACCAACACCCCACTGTCATCAGACCTAAAAAGCTATCGCATTTTTTTTTCGATTGACATATTGGCATGATTGGTCAAGATTTATTTCTTTGGTGTAGCTATACTTCAGCCTAATTAGAAAATCAGGGGGAATATACTTTTTTATGGAGAGATTACCTTCTAGTTCTAACCGGTTTGTATTGGCCCATCAGATGTGACGATTCTCGGACCACCTTAGCTGGGATCAGCGAATGCGGCACAACTCTTAACCTCTGGTTAGCCGGATGGACACGGTTATGCGGTAAACCGAATCTCTTTCCCCTCCTGCTAGCTGGCAGTCGGTTATGAAGTATGGCTCGTCGCATCGGGGCGATCCGAAGCCCGTAATAGAGCAGGAAAGTTAGGCCGAAGACAACTGCGCTAGAACCAACCAACATAGCAGTCCTGTCGTTCTTTCTCAGACCATGAACACCGACGGGTATACCTCCGGCAATGGTGAGGATCACCATGGTTAGTGGGATGACGGCAGGTGTAGCTGCTAGATGATATTCGGTCAGCCTCATGACAAGGATGTCTTCCGACCGGGATGTCCTTTCTCATTGATGCTGCTTTTTGGCCATATAGTCATCAATGATCGTCATTTTTTCTTTATTTTTGTTTGCTTATTTTAACTGAACAGTCTCGCATGTGTCACTGTTCCATGTTTGACGAGTCAATGTGAGATGTCATTTTTCCATATGATGTATCATCGATGAAAAACAAAAATATTTGCTATCACAATTATTTTCTTGTCAGGGAAATCAACTTCCTATGTGGGTACGGTCTGGTTGATTGTAGCCAAGACACATTGCCAATACGCAGTCTAACGCGCAGCTCTTTTATTGCGTCCAGATTGCGTCATAAAGCTTTGAGAATCGAGCAGTGCGCGTAATTTATTTGTACACGTATTCATTTTTTATGCATTTAGTTTGTTTCTTTTTGTTTGTTTGTTTTTCTCTCACTGGTTTCCCTTTATATACATGTATCTCTCTCCCTTTACCTATCAGCATACCCCCACCCCCCCCCCTCTCTCCTCTCTCTCTCTCATTCTCTGTCTTGCTCGATCATGTCTTATTTTAACGTTTTAGGGTCTTGGTAACTGTGCTGTACAACTGAAGCTCGAGTCACCAGGAGCGGATTCATCAGGATTAACTATGGAAGGGGGACATTTTTCCAGTGAAATTTTTTGACAAGCAGAAAAAAGGGTCTTCACTTTCAAAAAGGAGACACAGGCCGGCTGTGCCCCCCCCCCCCCCCCCCCGTGGATCCGCATGAGCTCGAAAAAACATAAACCTAATTACAAGTTCCTTGAAAGTTATTTACAATAAAATAAATATTTCGCTAGAAGGTAAAATTATATAAGTTAAGATTGAGACTACGAGTTGCAAAAAAAATAAGTGAAATTACGATCATGTAATGTTCTACATTAAATTACACCCAGTTGCGGAAACGGGCAATTATGATCACTTCACCAAATTCAATTTCCGTAACATCATTCTCTTTAAATTCTCTCAAACATATTAGTTTTAAAAGAAAAATACACTTATCGTTAATAACTTGTTTTTTAATACACCAAAGATTAATTTATTAAAACTTTATAAATAGCATAGAACAATATGATAATATCAATAAAACATATTTAAATTGCATAGTGAAGTTTATACAATAATTTTTCTTTTAAAATTACCATAACTAATTATGGGGACGACGTGGACTATTGGTTACGATTCTCGTCTTTCAATCAGTGGGGCGTGCTTTCGAATGAAAAATGAATGAATGAATTTAATCTTCCACCGTAAATTCTTTTATTTTTTCAACTGTTAATCGAAACTTATCAAAAATTCTTGATATAATTATTTAAAAATACAAACACAGCGAACGATAAAAATAGACTTGCATTACAATTAATTGCCATTATCAAAACCTCGTTCAAAATGGTCAGGAAAGCTTGGCTTTAACTTGAGATTTGACCCCAAAATTCCTTATCAATAGAAACCACATAGGTATGATTAAAAAACATTTTCAATCATAAGTTGTCTTTTTCACAATTTACTAAACTTTGTATTAATGGCCTTACCGGACATTTTCTTATCAGTGTTTCGCTTGATGAATTGCATTGAAATTTATTTTCATTTCAATTCCGAATTTTATCTCCTTCAAATTCAAGATATATATTAAACATCGACTTTTGTACAAAGAATTATGAAAACTTATGAAATATATTTACAATAATCATATTAAGGGAAGAAAGAAAATAACGATGACGACATACCAAACTATAACGGCTACGCCAGTAGCATGATTATATCACAAAGTAGAAATGCCATGAAAATAAACGAACGGAAAATAGAAGGTACATATAGGAAAAAAAATAAATATATGAAAATATGAAACGGCAAAATAGGGATAAATGCAACGAACACGAACTCTATAAGTAAACTTTTCACAATTAGCGTCACTATTCTACCTTTTCCGCTCTGTAATTAGTCTACTTAGCATGCTTATCATGACATCTTTCCGAACAATATCAATAACAGTGAATAAGTGCATAGTTGTAGGTAGTTTGGACGGAAATATGTATACATCGAAACCTCTAATTAAAAATACACTCATTCAATTTCGGTAAATAGATGAATGGTGGCTTTGCATGCATGAAATACATTAGAAATGCATTAAAATATTCATATCCTACTGTTTCTATGGTTACACATTTTTCTAGTTTTACCACCAAACTGCCAGGCCAGCAATTTTTTTAAATCGTTCTGTGTGATATTATTTGATAAGTAACAGACAACATGATTTGATAGAGGATATTATTTAACTGGCTTAATTTCTTCATAATCTCATGCCGGTGACATAAAAACGGATTAACATTGCCCCCCCCCCCAAAGTTTCATAATAAACTAGAATAGTGAAAAGGAGGGAGGGGTAATGAAGGGCACGCTCCTCATACCCACTTCTAAATTTGTCCCTGTCGAACGTCGATCTCCCGATTTTATCCACTTTAAGTTGTTGCAGATTAGAGATCACACCAATTCCAAGTGCATGGGTATAGAGCCGGGGTTTTTCCCCTCATCTCAATACCCCTTCAAAGACTATTTTAATCATGTGAAATGTGTTTGTTATGTCGATTCAATACAATGCAATAATAATGAGGCTTTGAATGTTCCCTTAACAACAATCAAAATAGAAATCAGCAAATTATCAATGAATGGTTTCCCGCCTGGGGTTGCTTGAACTACATGCAAACCAAACATTACTGTTGGAGATGACAGAAGGGTAATCTTTTTCTCAAAATATCAGAGAAACATTTAACAATGTCGCGGTAAGCTTCTCTTTTACACATAATTACATCGGATTCATGGAAATTCTTTTATTTCCGTGATCGGATTCAGTAGTAAGAATGATCTCTATGGGTTGTAATGTTTAGATCGTGAGATGACGCTGTTCAAAAAGGTTGTTCCACTGTGGCGTTTAGGTTTAGCACCCTGGGGAGTTATGGGTACCATTCTCAATATATCTCAAGAGGAGAACTAAAGGAGACATGTTTTTTTTAATGTCCAGAAATACACTACACTGCAAACAAATCATGTGATTAATTTGTAAGTAAACTATCTAATTTTCAATTCCTCTAACATTCTAAAGTAAATAGTGTTTCATTTCTATTAATCAAACATTCATGCTTTCGTAGCATTGATGTAATTAGCATATACAAGTAAAGTAAACTGTTTTAATATCCTACGCACTTTAAACAAACTAGACTGAATTCCGATATTCCCTCAAAAACAATCGAAATGCTTCACCTTTTTTGCAACGTCATGAGTCTATTTCAAATGCTTTCCGATATTGATAATATTAATGATAAACCTAATTAAAAATGTTTCATGCTGCATGGCTTATCCTTTTTTTATGCCAAAGAAACGTCTTTGCATTTAAAACACACTGATCTATAACAAATACATGGCGTGCAGTGTCAACTGTATGCCTTATTCACGGCCAGAGTAGACGGTCAAGGAGTTTTATAGTAATATCAGTGTGATTTCCTCGACCCCCCCCCAATCGAACACCCCTCCCCTTTCACTATCCCCTGTCTACCCCTGTCCCATCATTACATCCTTATGTTCATGGTAGAGTGCCCCCCCCCAGCCAAAGCCCATTCCTCTTTGTACCCCGTACCCGTCCCATCATTTAATTTTATGCCCTCATGTTCATGGTTGAATCCCCCCCACCCCCGAGCCAAAGCCCCTTCATCTTCGAACCCCGTCCCATCATTACACCCTCATGTTCATGGTAGAGTGCCCCCCCCCCGAGCCAAAGCCCCTTCCTTTTCCTACCCCGTCCTACCATTAAACCCTGATGTTCATGGTTGAGCCCCCCCCCCCCCCCCCCGCCAAAGCCCCTTCCTCTTCCTACCCCGTCCTACCATTACACCCTTATGTTCATGGTTGAGCCCCCCCCCCGAGCCAAAGCCCCTTCCTCTTCCTACCCCGTCATACCATTACACCCTCATGTTCTAGGTAGAGTCCCCCCCCCATCCCCGAGCCCACGCCCCTTCCTCTTCGTACCCCGTCCTACCATTACACCCTTATGTTCATTGTTGAGCCCCCCCCCCCC
Source organism: Lytechinus variegatus (assembly GCF_018143015.1). Taxonomy (NCBI): domain Eukaryota; kingdom Metazoa; phylum Echinodermata; class Echinoidea; order Temnopleuroida; family Toxopneustidae; genus Lytechinus; species Lytechinus variegatus. The sequence continues at coordinate 34,325,290 of NC_054749.1, forward strand.
GCCAAAGCCCCTTCCTCTTCCTACCCCGTCCTACCATTACACCCTTATGTTCATGGTTGAGACCCCCCCCCCACCCCCAGCCAACGCCCCTTCCTCTTCCTACCCCGTCCTACCATTACACCCTTATGTTCATGGTTGAGCCCCCCCCCGCCAACGCCCCTTCCTCTTCCTACCCCGTCCTACCATTACACCCTTATGTTCATGGTTGAGCCCCCCCCCCCCAGCCAACGCCCCTTCCTCTTCTTACCCCGTCCTACCATTACACCCTCATGTTCATGGTTGAGCCCCCCCCCCCCCAGCCAACGCCCCTTCCTCTTCTTACCCCGTCCTACCATTACACCCTCATGTTCATGGTTGAGCCCCCCCCCCGCCAAAGCCCCATCCTCTTCCTACCCCGTCCTACCATTACACCCTTATGTTCATGGTTGAGCCCCCCCCCCCCCATACCCGAGCCAAAGCCCCTTCCTCGTCCTACCCCGTCCTACCATTACACCCTTATGTTCATGGTTGAGCCCCCCCCCAGCCAACGCCCCTTCCTCTTCTTACCCCGTCCCATCATTACACCCTTATGTTCATGGTTGAGCCCCCCCCCCAGCCAACGCCCCTTCCTCTTCTTACCCCGTCCTACCATTACACCCTTATGTTCATGGTTGAGCCCCCCCCCCCCGCCAAAGCCCCTTCCTCTTCCTACCCCGTCCTACCATTACACCCTTATGTTCATGGTTGAGCCCCCCCCCCAGCCAACGCCCTTTCTAGCTCTTCGTACCCCGTCCTACCATTACACCCTCATGCACACAGTTGAGAAAGACATCACCAAAGAGATGACAGTCACGGTAACGTAGATGAATTTGGTGTTCGGCGGCCACCCTGAGAGGATTACTCCCGCCACGAGAGCATTCCCACTGTTCTCATTATAGTCGTTACATTTATCACCAGTGCAACACCACTCGCATAGGCGCGCAGTGTCATTCACGTTCTCACTGCCCTCAAGACACCGAAAATCTAGTTTCATAGCGAGGGCAGAGGGGCAGGCTTCATCGTTGCATACACGTTGGATTGAGATCAGGTCCGTGCCCTCTCCACTATCTAGCTTCCTGATCTAAAATGAAAACAAAAAAAAACAAATTATATATAAAAAAAAATGATTTTCAAGACAATTCTGTCTGTCAAGCGCAACCTCTGAAAATGCATTTCAATGAGGTATCACAGGTCTAATTCATTTCCCATAGACTCGTTTGTTATAAAGTGGCGTTTAAAAAGATTTCACAAAAAATAAGGAGGAAATTCGAGGGTTGAATATTTACTACCAGTGGATAGGATAATTGTCTGACATTCCATATCTGACCAGAAAAGGGTATCTCTGCTGGCTCATTTCAAAAATTAATCAGCATTTATGAAGACTACACCTGACGGGATCAAAATATATTCACTACTGGATGACATGCGCCGTATAAGCTAAAACAACAACAACAACAAATTCATCACTTGAGAGAGTAAAATAACCCTAATTTTTCCGCCAGTAAAAAAATAGTTCCAAAGTAGTGATATATCTTTCCAATTTAGAAAAAGGAAGTACATTAAATACCCTCCCTATAGAACCAATGTTAGATTGTCATTCATATTCATTCATTTTTGTCAATCAGCAATATCAAATTTAAAAATTGAGCTATGGGTTAGCTCGAATGAATATCTTTTGCCTGCCAGTTGTAGTTAGGCCCTTGTGACCATGAGATGTATGGGCCGCTTGCATGCATGTGATTCACAATATCAAAGTTTTGAAGATTAATAATTCGATTTTATTATTCGATTGATTACCTATGTAACCTAGGAACGGTCAGTGATGTATCAGGTGTACTTCCTTGTGAGATATCCTAATCAGGAAAATTATATGACTTTCAAGGAAATAACGTCTTAATTTTTTGTTTATCCGTTTCACCCGACACAAGTGCTCTTAATAACCATGATAACTATCAGGGACTTTACCAGGTTGGTCGAGAGAGGGCTGTATTTTGCGAAAAAAAAATCTGCCCAGGACAAATAAAGAGGTCAAAGGTCAGCCCCTCATAATAACATGGAAGCAATATCCAATACAAAATCGACAAATTGACAGTCTAAAGACGAGGTCAAAGGTGTCTATCCTATAAATAACTGCCCCAAATTGACACGAATAAAAAAATAGACCTCCCCCCCAAAAAAAAATACATTTAAGGGCGGGAGGGGTCAGAGTGCCGCCCATCATACTTACCCCGCATGATGAGCACGAATCTACAGAGGAGACTCCAGCCATGGAGCTGGTAGGTGTCTCTTCGTTACAGTTACTGTCCGCGTCTCCGTCACACGACAGACATTGATTCCCCTGACAAACAATAAAATGACGTATAATATAACTACCGTGTAGGTTGGCTGTTTTCTTTGTTCGTTTATGATTTTTAACGAATATTGTTATGGGATACGCGATATGTAAGTCGTCCTCTACATTTCCAGCTTAGCATTCATAATTCACTGAATTTTTTTTTAATTGCAGTACGTATCAAGATTAGTTTCAAACTTGTAATTCACATGTTGCATGTGTCAATGGTATACTATTAAGTGCTTAAGTTCAACAGAGTGATGATATTTTCACACTGTGGATACCTCGACAGTGTGACTGTTCATAGCGTGTTCACATGGTTGATTCTGTTAATGTGTGATGCTAAAATTTAGCAGTGTGAAGTGATTTCACATTGTGTTCCACACTGTGAACACACTTTTGTTCACACTGTGAGACATTGTTTTCTCATGTAGTGTAGGTATCCCATATTGATATGCATTTCTTGGTAAATTGCCAATTCGTTCACTGCCAACTCGTCCACTCACCACATGGTCTACCTTCATTTAGTCTAGTGCCATTCCGTCCATAAACATTTCGACTAACAACCATTTGGTCCAATCATCACTTCGTCTAATCACCATTTCGTCTAATAACCAGTTGATCGTATACCCATTTTCTTTTTATTCATTTTGCGTAATTAACACTTTAGTTTGATTAGACCAAATGGTATATGGACTATATGGCTATTGGACCAACTGGTTATTCGACGGAATGGTATATTAGACTAAATGAAAGTAGACCATGTGGTGAGTGGACGAACTGATGGTAGACCAAAAGGTAGTAGACAAGCTGGCAATGGGACGAATTGGCATCGGATGAATTGGAAATAAATTTTTTTTTACACTGTCTAATGTTATCATTCAAATGTGTCAATGAGTTGGGGGGGGGGGTTCGCAAATCTGGACCCCAACAAAATCATTCAAAGATCCTAGGCCCTTTTTCCTAGATTTATTTGTGCACGTGGTCGAAACAATCACATGACATGTTGTAATATGATTGCTAAGCTGTGTTTCGGACCCATACAGATCACATTTTTTTAGATTGGATGGTCATTTGTTATCAAGAAACAAAATTCAGCTAAACTGTACATATAGTAAACAAGTCCACCCCCAACAAAAGGTTGATTTGAATAAAAAGAGAAAAATGCAACAAGCATGATACTGAAAATTTCATCAAAATTGGATGTAAAATAAGAAAGTTCTGACATTTTAAAGTTTCGCTTTATTTCACAAATAGTTATATGTACATCCTGGTCAGTATGCAAATGAGGAGGATGATTACGTCATCCGTTCACTATTTCTTTTGTATTTTATTATATGAAATATTCTAATTTTCTCCTCATTGTAAAGTTAAACAACAATTAATTCCTCCCTTAACATGTGGAATTACCATTGTTTAATACCATATGGTTCAGTCAAGTTGGTCCTAATTGTCAAATCTGTAAAAAATGAAATATTACATTATTCAAACAATAACAAACAAAAGAAATAGTGAGTGAAGGACATCATCGTTTATCTCATTTGCATGTCACTGAATTGTACATATTACTATTTCGTGAATAATAAGCGAAACTTTAAAATGTCATAACTTTCTTATTTACATCCGATTTTGATGAAATTTTTAGCGTTATGCGAGTTTGATTTTATTTATTTATGCAAATCGACATTTTTCTGGTGTGGACTTGACCTTTTACTTGAACGATACATTTCAGACAACAACTTACCGTCCCACTTGTCTGATCATTGCCAGTTGACGATGATGTGGCTAAAATCAAAACATAATCATGAAAGGAGGCGTGAATAAGGAATCTAATGATTTACTACCACACCTGCCGAACAAGATAATACTAATGATAAACTCATTGGCGTATCACTGCACCATAAGCCCGGGGCGAACAATGAAGTTGTTTTTCGATTTACAATTTATTTCGTTTTTTACTTGATTTTGCATATTAATCAATTATATGTGATTGATTAATATGTTAATGTTAATTAATATGTTAATCTGTATGTTTCGATTGTCTCAAAGCATAATAGAAACATTACATTTTCAAAGACTTACGTGTGGTATCTGTACCAGTGTTGCCTGCATCAGTTGCAGTGTTTCCTGTATCAGTCGGTTCAGCTGGAAGATGATTGATATAATTTGTGATTTTGGTTTAATATTATTTATTGTGGCTGCTGTTATTGCTACTGGTGAAATAACTGAAATAATCATGGTTGTCAAAATCGTAATGATTACTGTTGTTATTATCATTAGAAGGTAATGTTGGTAGTAGTAAGGGTAGTAGTAGTAGAAGTAGTAGTAGTAGTAGTAGTAGTAGTAGTAGTAGTAGTAGTAGTAGTAGTAGTAGTAGTAGTAGTAGTATAGTAGTAGTAGTATAGTAGTGGTAGTAGTAGTAGTAGTAGTAGTAGTAGTAGTAGTAGTAGTAGTAGTAGTAGTAGTAGTAGTAGTAGTAGTAGTAGTAGTAGCAACAGCAGCAGCAGCAGTAGTAGTAGTATTGGTAGTAGTAGTAGCAGGAGTATTAGTAGTATCACTAGTAGCAGCAGCTGTAGCTGTAGTAGTAGCAGTAGCAGTACATGTAGCATGTTTCGATTGTCTCAAAGCATAACAAGCAAAAACTTTGAAATAGCAAATGATGATCGAGTCATGCGAACAAATGCCATGATAGAAACATTACATTTTCAAAGACTTACGTGTAGTATCTGTACCAGTGTTGCCTGCATCAGTTGCAGTGTTTCCTGTATCAGTCGGTTCAGCTGGAAGATGATTGATATAATTTGTGATTTTGGTTTAATATTATTTATTGTGGCTGCTGTTATTGCTACTGGTGAAATAACTGAAATAATCATGGTTGTCAAAATCGTAATGATTACTGTTGTTATTATCATTAGAAGGTAATGTTGGTAGTAGTAAGGGTAGTAGTAGTAGAAGTAGTAGTAGTAGTAGTAGTAGTAGTAGTAGTAGTAGTAGTAGTAGTAGTAGTAGTAGTAGTAGTAGTAGTAGTAGTAGTAGTAGTAGTAGTAGTATAGTAGTAGTAGTATAGTAGTGGTAGTAGTAGTAGTAGTAGTAGTATAGTAGTAGTAGTAGTAGTAGTAGTAGTAGTAGTAGTAGTAGTAGTAGCAGCAGCAGCAGCAGCAGTAGTAGTAGTATTGGTAGTAGTAGTAGCAGGAGTATTAGTAGTAGCACTAGTAGCAGCAGCTGTAGCTTTAGTAGTAGCAGTAGCAGTATATATTAACAGTAGTAGTAGTGGTGGTAGTAGTAGTAGTAGTAGTAGTAGTAGTAGTAGTAGTAGTAGTAGTAGTAGTAGTAGTAGTAGTAGTATATAGTAGTAGTAGTAGTAGTAGTAGTAGTAGTAGTAGTAGTAGTAGTAGTAGTAGTAGTAGTAGTAGTAGTAGTAGTAGTAGTAGTAGTAGTAGTTACAGAAGCAGTATGTAGTAGTAGTAGTGGTAGTAGTAGTGGTAGTAGTAGTAGTAGTAGAAGTAGTAGTAGTAGTGGTAATAGTGGTAGTAGTAGTAGTAGTAGTAGTAGTAGTAGTAGTAGTAGTAGTAGTAGTAGTAGTAGTAGTAGTAGTAGTAGTAGTAGTAGTAGTCGTAGTATTCGTAGTAGTCGTAGTAGCAGTAGTAGTGGTAGTAGTGGTACTACTACATACTACTACTACTACTACAACTTCTACTACTACTACTACTACTACTACTACTACTACTACTACTACTACTACTACTACTGCTGCTACTACTACTATATACTACTACTACTACTTCTACTACTACTACTACTACTACTACTACTACTACTACTACTACTACTACTACTACTACTACTACTGCTACTACTACTATATACTACTACTACTACTACTACTACTGCTACTACTACACTACTACTACTATTGTCATTTTCAATATGAAGTCTTGTCCATTTCTAATTTAAGGACATCAGGGGCCCGTTTCATAAAGAGCTGCAACTCTTGAAACTTTGAAATTATGGCAACTACCATGGAAACGTTGATTTTGATTGGCTGCTGAGCCCCGTTGCCATGGTAGTTGCCATAATGGCAAAGTTGTAACTCTTTATGAAACGGACCCCAGATGTACCAAAATATATTTGAAGATCATTATGATCATGGCTATGTAGGCTCACTGTACATGCTGTATATCTTACCTGTGCCTGTGACTGTTACATCAGTCTGCTCGGCAAAGCACATCCCTCCTGCGAATATTAACATATACAAAGGAAAGAGTGTCGAGAGGTACTATGTAACTGTTTCGCATGCATAATGTCGTATAAGCATCTATCATTTCAAATTCAATCTCAACTTCGTCAATGTATGTATTCCTTAACTGTCAATATTTCCCCAAATTTTAATAATAATGATAATAATAATAAGGATTTATATAGCGCCATCTATCTAGAAATATTCTTTTCCGAGGCGCGTTGTTATTATCATTATCATTATTATTATTATTGTTATTATTATTATTTAAAGCCCCATCTCCTTCACTTTCAGACCTAGACAATTGCTACGGTCGGCATAGTCAGTATTCATTTCAGAAAAAATAATCACAACTAACTGTACCTGTCTTTTAGAAATCGTATTCGATGTGGGAGTTATTATTAGACCTCTAAAAAAAATCGAGGATGGTATGCTTACCGAGAACACAGAAAATAGCCACTGTCATAGCAAGCGTGCGAGACTCCATTATGAATTTCAGTTCCCCTGTGATAAAGAGAATAAAAATTTATTTAAATATCTATAATAACCGGTGTGTTGGCTCAGTTGGTAGAGCGTCCGTCTCACAACCGGGAGGTCGGGGGTTCAAACCCCGGCCGCGTCAGACCAAAAGACGTTAAAAGATGGGAGTTGCTGCTACCCTGTTTGGCGTTCAACGATTAAAGTGATAGAGCCTCGTCGATCGGGCGCTGCACAGTGGCTGCCGGGCCCACGATCAATTGGGCAAAGCAATTTTTCGGAGTATTTCATTTCATGTCTATTTCGAACATTTAAAAAAAAATTATTTTCATTTTCAATTGCTTCATACAAGGCTATTAACCCAGACGTGATGGGGCAGGGATATCAACAATATTATGTTTTTGTTCTGTTTTCCTTGAGATGTTATTAATGATCGTTTGATGCTGTAGGCCCCAGACACAAGTAAACGTTGATTTTTAAAGGTATTCTGGCTTATCATCGGTATATATTTATGTTTTAAAATGTTTTGGTGTTGATTTAGTTTTAATGTCTAATAAATTCAATTCAATTAAACTAATAGAAGGATCCTCTGAGTGAATCTATACAACAAACGTCTCGAAAATAGTGCAAGGAGATATCACCTCTCACCTTGCTACAATACTGTACATCTATAATTTTGAAGTGGATCTTATTTTATGAATGCTGAGAGTAAATGAATAAGTCCAATCTCCGTCAGGTGGCCCACGATTACCAATCAACTTTGAAGTGAACAAAGGTTTCTTCATTAATATATGTTTTGTTTACTCTGCAAGTTGGGTCTATTTTTTATCGGCAAAGTATACTTATTAATAATAATTTATAACAATAATAATTGGCATTTATTCAGCGCTTTATCAATCTACGACTGTTCAAAGCGCTTCACAATTATTATTACCCAGTCACTGGATTCATAGCATTCCAAGCAGCCTGTTGGGCGCAAACTTGCTAAACCAACCACAATGACGGCTGTTTCCTATTGGTACCCACTTAGCATCTGGGTGAGAGTGGCAAAGTCAGTGTGGATTTACGCCTTGTCAAAGGGCGCTAGGCCATGATGGGATTCGAACACACGACCCTCTGATTACAAGACGAGAGTCAGAACCGATACACCACGGCGCCTGACAACTTTCCTTGAGTTTGATTAAGGTTTTATGAAGACTGTCTCAGATCTACTTTTGATATGAACCCACTGTGGACAGCAGCATGCATATCTACTGTCCTGATAGGGGCTGATAAAAGAGAGCTGGCAAACATAGTAGGGTCGCATTTAAGGTTTAAACCGTTATAAAATGATGATAGTAATAATAATGATGTTAATGATAATAACAATAAAAAATATAATATTGATAATAATAATGATAATGATGATGATAATGATGATGATGATAATAAAAATAATAGTAATGATGATGATAATAATAATAATAATGATAACAATAACAATGATACTATAGCAACAATAATGATAATAATGATGATGTATGATAATGATAACTTATTTCCTTAAAACATTGTGTGGTGGCTACTTCCGGGGAGCGTTCCACTAACACTTTCATCTGACGAGTTATTAGACGAGACAACTTTCCTTGATTTTGATTGGCTAAGAAACACTGTTACTATGACAACTGTCGAATAATAATAGACTTGTCGGATAGAAAATCTGACAAGTCCTTTCATGAACGCTCCCCAGAAATTTCCAGTTAAAAAAGTGCCCATTTTCGTTCCGCCCTTCAGTGTAAGACTCTTTCTCATCACTCTCTAGCTATTTTACTAAGAAGGACTTTTGAGAACAAAATCAAGGTTACGATGAAAGCTATGGTGTTCTAACATTAGATAGAGCTTAATTTCGTCAAATCATCAATTTTGATAGTCCTGGCCCTAGATTAGCACCGATTCTTCATGAAATACCTGAAAACCCCATATGTTTCATCTTGGAACTTATTTTATTCGTTTAGTTTCTCTGTAATATATGTTTTTGCTTGTTTGTATTGAGAGTATAGGCCTACTGGAAGTATGCTGATATTATGCAAAAAGAAGACAAGGGAATTTGTATCGATTCTCACGCGGCTCGACCCTTTCCAAAATCTCTATCAAAATGATCAATATCATGAATATGACAATTACAGAATTAAGCATGTTAAGAGTTTCACAATCAGATTAAACATATTGTAATAAAATTCAAAATAGTTAACGACGGTCAAACTTACGTAGTCTTAAATTGATGAAATTGATTCTCCAAATTAACAATCCTTAGCAATGTTATTATATCCCGGGATAGAAGATGGCAGTCGTTTGAAGCATAATACTGGCTCCAGAATGTAATATTTCGAGGTCTCTACACCACATCTCTCTTCATCTTCATCATTTTCTGAAAAAAAAAACCTTTGGGCGGAGTCCGGACAACTGTGCGCATGCGTGGCAGTATTTTTACGCGTTGCCTCGCAACTACAGAAAAAGGAATATCGAAAGAGCCAATTACGGTGCATATTGTACTTCCTTTCTAATATTAGTTAGAGCCACCATAGGAAAGAAAAGCATCACGGTTAAACAAGAATGATTGCCTGTATCAACACCGTTAATATGATTGATCACTGTAATTTCTTAATAAATTGAATCGAATATAATAATGGTTCTTTTTCGTACAATAAGGGTGTGAGTATGGCTACCAAATTCCAGGGGATAATATTTTTTCGTTCGAACTTTGACTGAAAAGAACTCATTACAACCAATTAGATATCGGCACCTATATCATATATCTCTTTGTCAGTGTTGCTTTTGCATTTACTTAATCCCTTTTATATTTTATTTTTTGCATCAATCCAATCCAAACCATATCCGATTTACCCCCCCCCCCCTTCTTTCTTTCTCTCTCTCTCTCTCTCTTTCTCATTTTCCTAGATCTCTTACTGGTATCTTTTGTCTCTCCCCGATTCCTCTCTCTTCTGTTTCTTTCTTTTTCTTTGTTCCTTTCTTTCTTCCTTCCTTCCCTTTTTCCTTTCTTCTTTCTTTCTTTCTTTCTTTCCTTCCTTCCTTCCTTCCTTTCTTTCTTTCTTTCTTACTGGTCATTTTTTTTTTCTTTCTTACTCTCTAATCCACCCAATGCATAACTTTCTTTCATTGCTAGGTATTATTCACCTAATATTCATGCTACCATCACACCAAAAGAATATTACTTGAAATAAGATAAATTATCAGTTAATTTCCTATAAGTTACCATTATAGCATTATGCGATCGTATGAAATTAAACGAAAGTCATACTGGCAAATCATACATGTCATATGTCATAATAATGAAATTATTCAAAACGCGTTGACATCGCGACACAGAAATAATTATGATAGACCTATGAACAAAAAGCGAACGATTCCAGGATTTATTACATTTTACTGTGGTTCAATACAATGGAATCCCGATAGGATTTGCTGATCGAAATATTCTTCCAACAACGCAAAAAATACAACTGTGTATTTCGTATACATTTTGTGAAGTAAATACATTATTTGCATTCAATATTAATGTGATTGTTGTTCTTGATTATGGCATACGAAATAATTTAGTAAAGCCATGACAGTGTACTTCAAAACATCATAGTGTACTCCTAGGAAATTCTAAGTAAACGCATAATCACTGAAGTCTTTGTACGATTTAGCGAATTGCGTTTTCGTTATTTTTCATAAATATATCTAAAAACAATGCTTGAAAAATATTTACAACAATGACCTTGATTGTACTTGCAATATTGGATTTGATTGCAAACCCTTGCTTCCCGGGTGCAGAATATATTAAACACAGTCATGAAAATAATATCAAAATAATATCAATTGATTGAATAATACGCTCACCACAAATTAACTTTATTTAGAAGTTATTTAAATATATCGTATTAACCATTACGATGTTCATGAATATATACTTCACATTCAGCCAATATCTGAATATACATCTATCTGGGGCCCGTTGCAGAAAGAGTTGCGTGTAAACGCAAGCCAAAAAATCAATCGCAAGTCCCAAATGCGCGTTGTTGATTGGTTGAAAATCAAGTTGGGCGTGATTTTTAGAGTTGCGATTGATTGCAACTCTTTCTGCAACGGGCCCCTGAATAGTGTGTACGAAATAGAAACAGAATCTGAATTTCTTATTACAAAAAATGTCTGTATTTTTGACGAAGGAACAAAAGTAACTTTTTATCGATGAAATAAAAATTAACTTTTTATCGATGCAAATCAAATATGAGACAAGTCCATTCATATTTAATATTCATGTATACATGCCTATCAACAAATTGCCAGCAATTAAGTTGATAATCTAACTACTATCAAGTAATTTATACCAGTGTTATGTCGTTAAATTGCATATTGAGCCAAAAAATAATTGAGGGGACTAGACCTGGCATATATTATGTTTAAACAAATCTAAGAAGCTGCGAAGCGATTAAGAATATGTACATTTTTTACATTATGGATACAAAAATCCTATTTTTGTAATAGACGATCAGAAAATAATACCACAAGGTGTCACCATTTTCCCCGTCCTTTTCTTTAGTTTTCCTCCTTTTTTTCTTGGTCGGTATATATGTATTTTTTTTATTCTTGGCTCCCAATGCCCCTCATATCTGTACGATAGTACTTTATGCATGGTTTGCTTTTCCATTCTGATCTAATACTGAATTTAAAAAAAGCAAAAAAGTTTTCCGTTGCCATGTTACAAAATTTTGGTACTTTTACTTTTTTATACCTTAAAAAAAATATTTCTTCAGAATTCAAAAATACATAATTATAATACACGTCAAAAGGATCTTATTCGTCAGCCATTTGCGAGAACAAAATAATGTCACTCTAACCTCCTTTCATATAACATGTATTAAAGAGTGGAACAATTTTCCTGTTGATATAAAAAATAGTAAAACTCTTTTCATGTTCCAAAGATTATCCAAAACTTATTTTCTTGACAGATTTTAATTATTTTCCTTCAATATGTGTTTAAGTTAATGTATTTGCATTTAAGTTGATGACCTACTCAGAATCTATGTTTAGCATGTGTGTGTGTGGGTGGATGTGGTTGTGTGTGTGTGGGTTTGTGTATATATGTGTGTTTGTAATAGTTTTTTCCATTCTATTTTTAGCATCTTAACCTTATTATACATTTTTTTTCTCTCCTTTGTATCTTGTAGATTAGTATATCCTATGTTTTATGTTAATAATCATAAGTATTCCAGGGCCCTACTCACAAGCTTTGCTTTTAAAGGGGTCCTAAAACCAATTCGTATATGCTATAGTCTGATTGATGTATGTTCATGTACTCATTTACGTTGTATGTACATCTATTTTTATTATGATGTGATGTTTTTGGTTTTGAATAAATAAACTTGAAACTTATAGTCATGCTATTATGAACGGTACAACACAATAGGTATGGAATGTATAATATAGTACATTATGCAGGGTTATGGTAATATATCTCTTTTTTGCATTGTAATCATGGTAATAGTCTGTTTTCTTGCCTTCATTTTGTTCTAACTAAATGCGTGGCCCCTATTATCATGTATATACTCAGTACTGTATTGCTTTTCAATTTAAGTGTTTATCTTTATTTGATGAATAATATAACTTGATTGTTAATACAACCCATTTCTCTTTTCTCGCTCTTCACCCCTCCCCCCCCCCCATCTCTCTCTCTTAACTGGCTGTCTCTACCTCTGTCTCAACACCACTTTATATTGTCCTAATCACACAATACATTATTTCATACTTGTACGATCCCGTTGGAGCCTCGGTAAAATTAATCATTATTATTGAGCAAGCCTGGGCGAAAATTAATTGCTCGCTCGATGATTACAATAGAGTTAAAAATCTCATTACCATTAATCGAAAGATATAAGGTACTTTATATTTAGTTATACAAACACCGTACCAGCCGGTCTTTACTTATAATATAGATTTAAAAGTACACTGAGTTCATGTATCATATGCTGCGAGATTCAGGTGCTAGGTAACAGTTTTGCAAAGTCTTCCACCCCTTAACATGTTTTGTTTTTATCAACTAAATCATATCATAAAATTTAAATGATAAGATTGCATTTCCATATAGCACAAGTCAAACGTTTTGTTAGATCTTAATTAGAGATAAATATATATTTTCTTAAAATATGTAAATTGAACTAACCAAGGAAACGAAAAACAAAGGAAATCATATCGTAGCTTTGCCTTATGTGTAATAGCAATAAACACTAATTTTATTTGATTGTGTGATAATGAAGAATTCATCTTCATTTCTAAATACTCTTTAAAAATGCATTTTAGATTCCACGGTTACTGAGAGTAAATAACACAAATGCATTCCACTTTTTTGTGCAGACTAGATAAAATGATTTCGTTGACAAGGTCGGTATTCATACCACAGGGAAAATATTGATTTGAAAACCTTTGCAACAATGACCTATCAGATATATGACCTCAATAGTACACTGTCGTTGATCAAGTGGGATGAACCAATGCATCATTGGTGATGTCCGTACACTAGATCAATCCATGCAGTCAGGATGAAAAAAAGGATGATAACTTTGACCAACCTACTTTGGCTTAACAAAGAATGGCCTTCCTGACTAGCCTCGGTAAGCTTTCACGATGAATATTCCATCGTATCTATTTCTGGATTTCATTATATTCATACAATGGCATGATGACATGGGTTAACCCCTTCCACGCCATGGGACCTGCTGGCTCTCACACTTAATATCCCCTCTGATATCTACATCATAGAATGCTTCTGGATGACTTAGCAGTCCTTGAGGAATGACAGTTTCAAAACCTAGAGGTGTTCATGTACATTGAATCCAATTCTGCGGATCTGAATAAAGAAGGACCAGAGCGACTCCTCTCAATTGCTGTTTTGGTTGTCTGTGACTCCAAACCAGTCGTGACGGTTGGTTTCTTCGGGGCAACCTTAGGAGGTCTACCTGTAGTCATCGAATGTGAGTCTTTAACTTCTACGAAGTCGTAGACGTCTTCGTCCCCGTACGGCTGGACCGGGAGGGAGAGTTTTCGGTTGCTATTCGGCAATGATGCCGTCGAGCGCCTATGGTTTTCGTAATAATTGTCCTGATCGCCGCTATCTTGGCGAGGAATAGCATAACCAGATTTCATGATGTCTGGTTTGGTCTTCTTTCTTCTATTCTCTGGCGTAACAACAACATCATAGGGGCTGAGTTCATTGACTGGGTCATGTTCGATCCCAAGGTCATTACATCCCTTTATACCCACAAGGTCATAACTGTCACTGAATAGCGGGGAGCGAGGAGGAACTCCTGGAACCTGATCCCCAACCACGTATGTGCAAGTCGTTTTGTCATCGGCGGCATGCGTAAGCTTCTTTGTAACTGCGGGAGATAGATCTCCAGGGGGAACATACATTCCTTGCGTTGGAAAGGCATGCTTGGCATCACTGCCCCGTCGTGATGATGGCTCTGACCTACTTTCACCAACATGGTCATACAAATTCATATTACCGATTGAGGGTCTTGGCATGTTGGTTTTGAATCCCTCAGAACAGTCCTCAACGGAGGCTTTACGACTTTCTTCAAAGGAAGGAAACTTTATTATACCTTGCTTCCTTGGTGATGAACTTTCCTTCTCACAGCTGCTTAGTTCTGCATTTGCAAATGAGGGAGACTGTCCCTTTGACATGTCCAGGTATTGTGCCGTTACCGTAGAAGGTGCAATCAGATGGTTTGACGCAGAGGGCGGTGCACTTGTGTTTAACGAACCTGAACCAGGCTGCAGATTTCTCCTGGCTTTCGGTAAAGGCTTGGGCTTAGGAAGGGGTTTTCTTTTTTCGATTTTAGATTCATCCATCTTAAGATTATCAGAAGGTGGATTCCTAGGAGCTGGTTCAGGAGGCGTTCTGATTTCGTCTGTAAAGGTTGTATAGTCGTTGTCAATAACCGCGGGTGGTGCACTTGGGCGTCGGCCCTTCTCTGGGCTAGTTTGCAGGCGTGTCGCACGCGAATGCGTCAAATCGGACATCCTTACTCGCTCAAATCCTTTTGCGTCAGTTTGATATTTGTGAGGTTTCAGGGGTCCTTCTTCGGGGTCGATAGCTTCGTAAGAA
>NC_054749.1:34342999-34355499 GCF_018143015.1 Lytechinus variegatus
ACAATGATTCCATATTCCTGTTTATCATTTAGGTGAACGAGAGTATTGTACGCTGTTAAAAACCTGATTTTACATTTTTTTAAATGTTGCAGAAAGCAATAACAGAATCATTCCGAAAATTCATATAGCAGGAATTTTTCTGCAATTTAACAGAACAGGGCTGTTTAAAAGGGAAAAAGGGTGTTTTATTTAAGGAAATTTGTAAGGTTCCATACACCAAATACCAATTTCCTGTAATTTTACATGATAAAAATAATGCAAGATTACGCAGTCTGGTAAGATTACAGGTGTTCTCGAGACTCTGCTGCAGGAACTTCTTTTATTTTAAGGATAAAATTTCTAAAAGTGTAGATAATAAAAACGAAAATATGCTGTAAAATGTATTCATTTATATCAGTCAAACATTGACACTATAATTATATTTTCTCTCTTTACCTATCTACTTATATTTACATCGTCTTTCTGGAATTACCTTCATTTTTAGAGGATGTCAATAAATTAATTTATTGCTTTAAAGTTTCTGAATCACAATCTCACCTTTCAGCGGGCTTCTTCTTCGGGCACAGCCTCCTGACGCCGCAGACGACCCCGCCAATCGACATCGCCAAGAACACGATTACAGCGACCACGGAAATACCCATCATCATCGACCTATTCGACAGCAGGCTGGTCGAACCTCGTGGCCCTCCAACGAATTCGGTTGAGGTTTCGATGCTGTTGCTCGGAGAGTCGGTGGTCGGTGTACGGGAACGAGCGTGTCGCTGAGTGTCGCCGTTGTTACGATTAGTTGTAAGAAGTGGTGAAGATGACGGTGGTGTCGTGGTGGTGGGTGTGTTACTGTTGATAGTGGTGATCGTCGTCGCTTCCGTCGCGATCGGTATGGCAGTAGTTGTAACTGCTTTCGTAGTCGGTGCTGAAATTAAGAGGTTATCCAGTGAAAATAATTTGATATTTTCCATTGTTTATCTATTTGTATGTCTTATTCTTTTACGTATTCTATTATCGCTTTGTTTTCCTTTAATATTTTCATTCTTTGATCCAATTTCTGGTGAGGCGGTTATACTTGGACCGTCTAGATTTTAGCCTTACACCTTAGAGTTGCTTCACTAGCACCTAAAGCGTCTCGTATTATTTTTCTTTTTCATCGAGACGTACATCCTTACGTGCCGTTTGATTTTCAAAAAACCTTGCATGAAATAATTATTTGGAATCTACTTTTAAAAGAAAGTAAATTGATGTTAATCTGGCAAAACTCTTCCAAATTTCTAAGGTTCTTTGCTATATATTGTATGGAAAATGCCTAAATGTTGATGAAACAAAATGTAAACCAAACATACATTAATCATGAATTTTGAATGCAGATCATCAAAATTAATCAGCAAAACAAAATGTCTTCCGAATAATGATTTGTTCACAGTTCTTACGTTGAGTTGGTAAACAATTCGATCCTTCTGTTATCCAACCAGGGCAGCATTCGTAACCAGTAGTATAACCAACTCTGCTGAGCCGCCTTGAACCCACAGAATACACAGTTCTAGTCATTAAACAAAACAAAACAGATACAATAAATTAGTAAACCAGCTTAAGCATGTTAAGTTAGGCAGAATGATGATTTCTGATTCGCTTTCCAGAGGAGTATACCCGAAGCTCAAAAACTCTGAAGTATTGAGTTGGGAAAAGTTCTATAGCAAGATCAGTTTTTAGTAGTGTTGCTTCTCTCACTGACTAATCCTGAGTGTGTAATCAAATTGTAATAACTTTTTTTTTCAATTCTCAATGACAACAGAATTAACAAAAAGCGAGGTTAATGATGATTACAGTGGATACTATTATTAATTCAAGTGGCCTAAAGTGTAATCGTGATATTTACATGTTTCACTGGACCCCGCCATACACAAAGCCTGAAGATTGATCGTGGAACTGATTTCTATGAACAATTGGATTTATCATTGTGTATGATTGATTGCAAAAGTATCAGACCAGATCAATCACTGAGGTTTAATGTAACCGGGTCCTGATCTTAAACCTTGTCCTACTACCCGATATTCTATAAAACAATCATTAAAAGGACAATTTTATTTTAGGCCATGGTTTTCCCAGAATCCAATTATTATTCAACATGTTCAAGGACATGAAGATGACATCGGGGGAGAGTGTCAGGTAAATCGATAGGTTTTTAAGTGATTTCAATCGGAAGTGCATGTATAAACATATGTATTACTCATAATTCGTCATTGAACTGGCCATCGGTTTATCAATCTGAAAAAGAAAACGTCATCCACCTACATTCCACTTTACTTTCATCATTAGAATTAGTTTTGTTAACGTAAACTGAAGACATGTCATAAATGCAGTTTACGTTACGTAACCACTTCTTTGGAGATTCCGATGTGAACACTACAAGGAATTATTTGCACTAATTAAAATATGCATATTTCTGGGCATGTTGATACCAATTCCTACAAAAAATGCAAACAAAAACGAAATAATTGATAAAAACAAGAGTATCGCCGGTTAATTTCATTTGTAGAAAAGCAAGTTTCATATGGAATAACTGTAATTATATTTTGAAGTACATATATAATCATTCTTTATCATTTGGGATAAATTCAGTAGCCAAGATTCCTGCGTGATGAATTACTTGCCAATGCAAGAGAAAGGGGAAAATACACATGCCTTGAGACAAAATGGATGCAAAATCAAATGAGATGATAGCGGGATAAAACTTGGCTTTATACTTCGAAATAAAGGTTTATATACACTTCGGAATTCCGAAGGTTCTTTATTACGAAGGTTCGTAATTCCGAAACACGTAAATTGCCTAATACCTCGATGTTCGTTAATCCGAAAACGTAAAAGGGTTCGTCAATCCGAACATTTGTGGTGTTTTTCCGAAGGTCCGTTATTCCGAAGGTTAGTTAATCCGAAAACGAAATGAGGTTCGTAATTCCGAAGGTTCGTTAGTCCGAACCTCATTTCGTTTTCGTATTAACGAACCTTCGGAATTACGAACCTTTTTTCGTTTTTGGACTAACGAACCTTCGGAATTACGAACCTTCGTGAAGCAACGTATACAGAGGTATTATCATGATTATAGTATTAAAGTAGCTCGTGTGTGTATTGTAATTACGATTTACAGTAAGTAATTTTACTAATTGTAACTTTCTAGGAAAAATGAATGTTTCATCCAATAGCCATTTGATACAGCGCCTTCCTATTCGGTACAAAGCGCTGCACACATGCTTTTAGAACCCTTATCAGAGTGAAGAGGGGGAGGGGCTTGCATTGTCAGGGAGTGGTATAGAGGGGAAGCTATTCTCATTACTCCGAATTCAACTTTTAGTATGCATGTATATTATGGGGGGTTGTTGAAGAAATATCTGCTGTACAGTAAGAACTGAATTTATTGAAATAACAAATCAATATTTTTTTTTAAATGTACTGGAGTTGGCTAAGACTCTAAAAGATACGGTTACACTTCGTAATTCCGAAGGTTCGTAATTACGAAGGTTCTTTATTACGAAGGTTCGTAATTCCGAAACACGTAAATTGCCTGTACCATGTTCGTTAATCCGAAAACGTAAAAGGGCTCGTTAATCCGAACATTTGTGGCGTTATTCCACAGGTCCGTTGTTCCGAAGGTTCGTTAGTCCGAAAACGAAATAAGGTTTGTTAATCATTACGTTTTCGAACTAACGAACCTTCGGAATTACGAACCTCATTTCGTTTTCGGATTAACGAACCTTAGGAATTACGAACCTCACTTGTTTTCGGACTAACGAACCTTCGGAATTACGAATGTATATGCGAAAAATATAAAAGGTATAGGTCAATTGTCAAATCAACTATTGAAAGGTTGGAGGAGTGACATTATTTATTATATCAAAAATTGCATAAAACAGAATCCAACAATTTTAATGATTGGTTGAACCATATAAAGTGGTAAATGTTACATTTAGACAAGGTTGTCACTCCACCAACTTTTCAGATGTTGATTTTACATTAAAGGTATTGTTTTAACTTTGTGAGCAGCTGATTTAAAAAATTCTCAAAACGAGATAAAACATTGTACAAATGCATGTATTAGAACTAATAAACCATGAAAACAATTATTATCGAGAATGAAAAGCTAAAACTACAAGGCAAACCCCGATTTTGTAAATAGGCGTCTTATAGACACCTAAATAGTACACATAAGTGTATGGGATGAAATTAAGATGGTGTTTCCGGTCACTTTATATTTCAATTTTTGAAGCACTAAATAATTATTTTCGAACGCAATTTTTTCTTGGCTACATTTTTGTAACATATCACAGACACAGGTGACAAGTGTGACCTTCTAGCTCAGATATTTTAAAAGTCAAACCAATGTTAACCTTAATTTCCTTTTTAGAGTGAATGATTTCGCGCCTAATGAGCAGGTGTTGACGAGTTACAAGAGGAATTATGTTTCATTGATTATGTGGGTGATATACACTTCCTTAGATAGTGTTTTTAATTCAATGGTTTTCCTGGTTAAGGCTTTATTATGTCTGTCTTATTTTATGATTGACTGAGTCTGGTAAACATTCACTACTGTAATAAGTGAGTTGGCATTCCAGTAGATTAATTATCAATCATTAAAATAACATAGAATAGACAGAGGCATGACTTTCATTGTCTGGGCAGTCGATCGTTTAAACTTGTGACCGATTGGCTCTATCATAACAGTTTAAATTCGTTTTTTCAAGAGAAAATAAAGAATAATACCAGCTTATTTTATACATTTGTATCAAACATTATAATAGAATTATATTGGTTGCATATTTTTTCCTCATGAATTGACCGCTATCAAGATTTTTCTTCTCATAATGAGTGAAGTCTATGATACTTTATTCAATGCTGTTTTAATTCAACGTGGTATTTATTTTTAGCCTAATAGTTAATTACAAGTTTAATTTCGCGGTTGGTGAAGGTTTTAACAGTCATACGTGTACCTTGCGTTCCGATTTAGGAAAGTAATTGTATTTTCAGCCTCTCTTAATATAATAATAATGATAAAAATGAAAACGTTTTAGTTTACCCAGGATAGCCACTTCAATCATAAGACTGCTCTTCCAGCGGCATAACATGATATGTTATTATTACCCTTCTCCAGTCCTAATGCTGAGCGCCAAGCAAGAAGGCAGAAGGTCCCATTTTTATAAGTCTTTGGTCTGACTCGGCCGGGGATCGAACCCACGACCTCCCGTTCATGAGGCGGACGCTCTACCTCTGAGCCATCATGCCCGGTAGGCAAGTAGAATAACCATATTTGAGGTTTGGACTGAAACATAATTATGAAGAATTATGCTTAAATACGGACCTTCCGATCAGAGTATACCTATATTGCTTCAGTCATATCGGAGCCAGTGATGATAGCTCGAGCTAAAGCCGGGGTAATAATAGCAAGCGCTTTGTATCCTCAGGCAAAAAGCGCTATACAAATCCAGCTACCCGGTTTTATTATTCTTATTATTATTAGAATCAGAATTAGAATTGCTATTTGCATGCATGTTATACAAGTTGAATAGGAATTTATTTCGCATTCTTTGCTAGCTGAGCCTTTTATTGACTGACTGATTTTATATTATTTCTGCATTCACATCATAAACAAAGATAATATGCCTAATAAATCAATGATAAAACAACCATAATACAAGCAACCATCTAATAAATGTATCATTCATTTGAACAGAATGATGATTTAAAAGGAATGTAGGAGACCGCCATCATGAGAGTTAAACTTGATAATAATGGTAGACTCGTGAAACGGTACATGATATATCTTTCTTATTAGTAGACTTGTTTAGAGGCTGAACGCTGCATTTTTTAGTACAAATGTCCCACTTGGCATAAATGCTCCTTGAGTCAAAAGAAAATAGATTCGTCCAATGAGACACGCTGTAACTATGCAAATAAGCAAGTAATTTGCATAAATTTGCATAGTATGTCGATATAGTGAAAAAAGGTATTTACGAATATATTTTTTAACAAGAACTGCTCTAAAATTGGAAAAAAAGACCTAGGGAAGGAAATGAAATTGTCATAAAATTATTGGGATATCCTTGTTTACTATTACCTAATTTACATGAATTAGTATTTTTCATGAATCCTGAACTGTTTTATAAATAACAGAAATTAATGGACAATGTCAACATTCTACATGAAAAAGAATATATTAGCGAAAGCATCGCTATGCTTCATGATAGTATTGGTGTCTTAATTTGCCTAGAAATAAACTTTTAAGGAGCTAGCACCCCATCCCTTTCCATATTTTGACTATATTAAAATGATTCATGTTTTTGTAGCCCATACGGTGGCAAAGAGGCGTCTTTAGTACCCAGTAAATCAAATTTTAGTTTTATGGAACCTCTGTTTAATAGATAGAGGAGACGAGACATTGCTCTGTCGATTTCTTGTTAAGTTCATTAGATTCTATTCCACAAAGGAGCCTACCTGTCGAAAGTATCTCATTCCGCATTGACTCTACATGTTTGAACTACCGTCCTTTTGGGACAAAATGTCATTTTTTTTCTACATGGAAAAGTCACTTCCATTTTTTATTGATTTCTTAAAAAAACATAAAGGGGACACTCTGCCTGTCTGCAAGTTACAGTTAGAGGAAATCAGGCACATTGAAACATATCCAATATTGTGTGCCTGTCGAAGTACCCCCCCCCCCCCACACACACACACACACACTTCTACGTATTATATTACATATTAGATAAACCATCGTAGAAAAGTTGTATATATAGGAGGCATCATTTCACAGGTTCATAGTACAGAGCGTACCTTCATAGTTCCCCACTCATTTCCATACTACATTTTTTAAACCCCCTTTGGCGCAAAAAGCATTCATCTTACTTTTTAATAGTTACCATGGCTAGCTAATGTATAGTAAAGGCACCTTTTCCAATGGACCTTCTTCATTTTTGTATTACATTACAAGAAGATAGTGGAAAATGTACCAATACCCATCTAAATGAAAGAATACATGTCTATGTTACCGGTTACGAACACCATTTCATGTGTGCCCGCGTGTACTAGCCTTTCCCATTGGGAAGGGCTAATGTAGCCAGTAGAGTTGATGTAGTTTTCTATTTCTTATCCATGCATAACAAGAAATAACTTGACAGAATATAATGTTATATTGATAATACTAATAATGATACAAACTAGGAACTAAGCATAAAAAAGAAAACGTTTGAAGCGCAGAGTTCCTTAAATAACATCGTATGTAAGTAATTAGTTTGATTAAAACATGGTCCAAAATAAGCATTCACAGAAACCAGAACAAAAAGTAAATAAATGCTAAAAATACAATAATGCCCTTTTATGTCTTTGTCTAATTTTTCCAAGAGCAGATGAGGTTTCAATAAAAGTTGTTTTGCTATTAAACTGTGGCATTGCAGCGTTTAGGAAACTCTTACAGTTTCAGACTGTGAACTCTAAAAACTCTGAAACTTTCTTTAACTGTGGGACCAACGTGCGTAAATATATCTAGTTGATACAAGCAAATAAATGATACTGTCTTTAATTATATAATTATACCAATTGTAATTAGCATAATATGAAAAGTTGTATAGTTCTACACCCAATAAACTGTTCTGTCTGTATTTTACTTTTTTCTTCATACCATAATGAACGTTGGCTATATTCAGAATCTGAGAGCATTTTGGTAATCACTTTCGACACCACCACCCCCCCCCCCCCCAACCCCGGGGCCTTACCTGTATCGAGCACAATTAAAAAGGTTTAGGAAGCCGCATTTCTCGTAGTATTTCTGTGTAGATGATTTGGAGAAGGTCTCGGTGTAAAAGACGACTCGACTAGAAACACAGAGAAAAAAAAACAAGACGAAATAAGGAAACGAATATGAAAAGGAAACAGTCTATGTTATTGGTTGAGGCATATAGATAAGTACACTCTAAAAGAATATCGGGTGAAATGATCTATGATTGTAATTATGTGTCCACCCATTATAGGGCATTCTTTTGGGAATTTTTTTTCATCCAGTGTGATGAAAATTTCTCCCATTCTAAAGTGATTCCTGCTTATATTTAACCTTACTGGACAACATGTATCCCGCATTGAGTAAAAATACGGGACCCCAAAAATACTGCCCCAAATTGGTTGGACAAAAATTAATAATTACCCTCGTGCTGGTTAAAATTTTAACCACTATATATTTTACAGTGTACGAGCAACATATAGCAAGTAATTTGCCATTTACTCTTATACTGTTAGAAAATTTGAATTTTATAGAATTTGTTTGTCTGTCTGTCTATTTACAGCTTTAGTATCATTTAAAGGTTCAATGATTTTGATAATGTGAAATTATATTCGAATGATACCCCCCCCCCCTAAAAATATTGTAACCACAAGAATTATATTGAAATATTCAGCCCATTGCATGTTCAAAAATTGGTTTTATACTAAAAAGAAGATAATTCACTACATTCTCGATTAAAATCTTCATATTACAAAATTTAACAATTTTTTTACAAGGAAGAGTTGAATGGAAATTAAATGGGGAACTCAAACAGGGTTCATGCACAAGCGCAGTTGCCACGTCAGCAGGGGCCCGTTGTACGACG
The DNA here is from genome assembly GCF_018143015.1 of Lytechinus variegatus. Taxonomy (NCBI): domain Eukaryota; kingdom Metazoa; phylum Echinodermata; class Echinoidea; order Temnopleuroida; family Toxopneustidae; genus Lytechinus; species Lytechinus variegatus. The sequence continues at coordinate 34,351,621 of NC_054749.1, forward strand.
AAGAGTTGCAATCAATAGCAACTCAAAAAATCATGCGCAAGTCCCGAATGCGCGTTGTTGATTGGTCGAAAATCAAATTGCGCATGATTTTTTTTAGATTTGCGATTGATTGCAACTCTTTCTGCAACGGGCCCTTATTACAGACATGTATATAAATTCTGTGACAAAACTTTGAGTAGATTAGATCAAAGTATTGTATACGTTTTTTTTTAATCGAATGTATGCTTTATTTAAGAAGTTCTGTTGTTTTATACGTTAAAAACATTATGTCCAAATGACCTTTTTCTGACTTTATATGTCATTTTACTTAAATTGTATATAAAAGTATGAAACTATTCGCTTATGCTAAACATGATTAATCACTTAATTAGCATGGTCTGATAATAATGTTTGTAATTATTATTTAATTCTTTAGTGATTTTCAAGATTCATATATTGGCAATATTACATGGTGATAAGAACAATACGAGGAAGGAAACTCTTAATGAAACCTTAAGCGCCATATTGGTCGTCTGACTGGATATGGACGTGATATAGAGGAAGTGTGTCACTGTTTGGTCGGAAATTCCAAAATCCCAAAACAAACAAAGTTACGTCGTCATCAAAAGATTTATTTGATTAATATACACATGGATCGTACTGCGAACTCTTGTAAGGCAAATAGATGCACAGGCTGACCATGGACCTACAACGGGCTGACAAATTATAAAATAAAACTATTCTTTCTGAAACGGTGCAAAGATTATTTTAGGAAATTATTTGATAGTAAATATTCAGCAGATGAGACGCCTGTATGCATAATGCAATCCCAGTGCAGGTATTGGGACTCTATAAAACCCTTGATAGTTTTTATTTTGTTGTTCATTTCATTCTATTTCTCAATGACCTGTCGAAAGTGTAAGTAACACATTGAATACAAGTGTATGAAACACAAGTATAGGTGCTCTCGACCAAGTGTTGATCTCGGTGACATTTTACTATTAAAAATGTGTCAAAAACTAATTAACTAATGGTCCCTTCAGTAATGCACTTATCATTCATTCAAGTATGTCCTTATCTATGTTATTTTTATTGTATTGATAATTTCCTTCAATCTCAAATTGTATCAAGAGTAAAATATTACTCATAGAAAATGATTAAAACGTCACGTGATAATGTTAATGTTAAAAGGTCCTTGATATCCAAAACGGATGTTACAAAGTATCAATTAAAGCAACATGAGGAAAAAGTTGTCTTTGAGTTATTAATTCTTGTTGGCATTATGGGCTAACGGCTTTTTTCACAAAAAATTATTATCATGATAGTAGTTATAGAAGGATTGATGGTGATGAAAATCATGATAGCAATACTGATGATGATGATGATGAGGAGGAGGATGATGAAAACTGATTATAGTATTATTTTCATATGTAACCTTGAAGTAATGATCGTTTACTCAACCTGTTTTACAATTATTTTAATTATATTTTGCGTAAATGGTTTTTTACGGCAAACTTATTTGTTTTTGTCTTTTTATATATTAAGTTTTATAATTCTTCGTGTAAATTTAGTTGTCTAGACTTAATTGATGTAGTTTGTAGATTTCTATAGGTGTTTTTTCATAGATTTACATTGTTGTCAATTACTGATGTAAGGACCCCATTGGAAATAAGCCATCTCGGCTTTCATGGGCAATCCTGTCAAGGTATACACTACTGTTCATATTTTCATGTACTTGTTTATAGTTACCTGACAAATAAAATCAATCAATCAATCAATCAATGATGATGGTGATGATGTTGATGGTAATGATGATCATGGTGATGATGATGATTGATTAAAAATTAAAACATAAATCAATGTACACTTCACTGTTCGATATGTCCTACATCCTGGTATATTACCGTCCGTTATTTTAGAAACTGTGTCAAACAAAACACTCTTCTAGACTCCCTGTCACTGTCACATCCATCGAAAGAAAGTCAAGGTTATTCCTTCCATTCCTTTTTCTTTCAAACAACACTCAAAGTCACTCTTAAAATGAGTCATACTTTGAAAATATGATGCCATTACAGGATTTGCCATATGGATTAATAATCAATTAATGCCAAGATTTTAAGGTATTTTCCCACGATATTTGTATGATTGTGTTTACGGATTTAACGGAAGAATTGTGGTAAGCATCATGTAATCATTCATGGAAGAAGGTTCCAATAATATCTTATAGAATGACAGATTGTGACATGAATAAGAAAACAAGTGAAAAGGAGAGATCAAAATAGTGAGATTACATCGTTGAAAAGAAATATAAATGTTTGACAATGATCACATAAATAGAATATCCATGATAACGAGACAAGTAAGAAAATTTAATGGCAATGAAGGTAGTATCAGTAGTAGTAGTAGTAGTAGTAGTAGTAGTAGTAGTGTGTGTTGCTAAACTTCGAGTCTCGAGTATCGAGTTTCGAGTCTCGAGTTTCGAGTTTCCAAAATTTCATTAGAATTGCTCATTAAAGACCCTCGCTTTTAATTGCTTTTAATTTAAGCCGCTATTATCCACAGATTAGCGAAATCATGCACGTCAAACAGTTTTACTCTGGTGCCGCTAAAATCTTCTAAGGACATAAAAGGAAATGAAGTTGACACGTTGCAAGCTTGTAATTCCAATGAGGCAAAATATGCATTATCTTTTCTCAGGTAATCGAAGCTACCTATGTAGTAGAAAATGATTTAAATTCTCGATTGGATGATTATAAAAAGATATGCAGTTAAAGGCAAGAGAGTACAAGTATGTAGCCTCCCGCGATTAATAAAGAAATTATAGCTAAGACACTATGAATAAATCTAACTTAAAAAAGGCTCTATAATGACATAAACAAATATCCTTAAATACACTTTTCCACCATAAGTAGGAGCAATAAATTTGATTGATTTGTAAATAGAATGTCAAGGCCTATCTACTACTATTAACAAAATATTATAATTCGGAAGAGAAAGGCGAGACTCGAATTATTCAAAAATTCGAGTTAAAAGCGCTGTCCTTTGATACTGATAGTAGGAACAATAAATTTGATTGATTTGTAAATAGAATGTCAAGGCCTATCTACTACTATTAACAAAATATTATAATTCGGATGAGAAAGGCGAGACTCGAATTTTTGAAAAATTCGAGTTAAAAGCGCTGCCCTTTAATACTAATAGTAGGAGCAATAAATTTGATTGATTTGTAAATAGAATGCCAAGGCCTATCTACTACTATTAACAAAATATTATAATTCGGATGAGAAAGGCGAGACTCGAATTTTTGAAACATTCGAGTTAAAAGCGCCGTCCTTTAATACTAATAGTAGGAGCAATAAATTTGATTGATTTGTAAATAGAATGTCAAGGCCTATCTACTACTATTAACAAAATATTATAATTCGGATGAGAAAGGCGAGACTCGAATTTTTGAAAAATTCGAGTTAAAAGCGCTGCCCTTTAATACTAATAGTAGGAGCAATAAATTTGATTGATTTGTAAATAGAATGTCAAGGCCTATCTACTACTATTAACAAAATATTATAATTCGGATGAGAAAGGCGAGACTCGAATTATTCAAAAATTCGAGTTAAAAGCGCTGTCCTTTGATACTAATAGTAGGAACAATAAATTTGATTGATTTGTAAATAGAATGTCAAGGCCTATCTTCTACTATTAACAAAATATTATAATTCGGATGAGAAAGGCGAGACTCGAATTTTTGAAAAATTCGAGTTAAAAACGCTGCCCTTTAATACTTATAGTAGGAGCAATACATTTGATTGATTTGTAAATAGAATGTCAAGGCCTATCTACTACTATTAACAAAATATTATAATTCGGATGAGAAAGGCGAGACTCGAATTTTTGAAAAATTCG